>NC_057802.1:19733877-19923225 GCF_018294505.1 Triticum aestivum | reverse complement strand
ACAATTTTTAAGAGCATATAATTTTTTGCTATTTACTTCCCATACACATTTTATATTTTTTGTATACATCATTTTTTTCATATAAATGAACATTTTTAAAGTACATGAATAACATTTTTGAAAACTTATATTTTTTATGTTTAGTTTATTCCATACACATTTTACATTTTTCTATACGTCAGAAACATTTTTTATATACAATATTTGACATCTTCAAATGAATGATTAACATTGTTTTAGAAAAATATGTAAAATATTTACATAATAAAAAGTAAAAAAAAATTAAAATAAGAAAACAAAAATATGAAAAAGGAACTATAAAAAAACAAGCGCTTTTGTGGCCGTGGCCTCCGTTCGCTGTGCCAGCCAGACTCGCTTCATGCGGCAGCCATATGCCTTTGCTGTATGCGAGACATGATCCTCACAAAAAAATGCTGTATGCGAGAAACAGGCTCACCCCCTTCGAAATCATTAATTAGGGAGCACTTCTTCCAAAGATCACTTACACACTCCCAGGTTGCGATAAGTAGCACGCTGCATGCGCACCACTCGTCGCAACTTAGGAGTTTTCCATTTTTTCGTAGATTACTTTATTTAAAATATTTTATCTCTTAAACTGTGCGATAAAATATTGAATTGCTTTCATCATTGGATTCCTTGCGTCGAGATCTTTAAAACTAGACCCCATGTTGCTAGGTTTTGAGGAACTATTTTCTTCACAAAAAAACCTTACATAAAAACTGGACGAAAAACCTGGTGTCACTTGAGCTGAGTTATTGCTTAAGTTGGGAGCATCCCCCCTCTCTTGGAAAGCTACTATGGCTCAAACATATTAAGTTGACAGGTCTTCGTAAGCTACAATTAACAGATTGGCCATTTGTCCAGTGATACCTCTAAGGAGTTCTTCCTACCTCCACAACTTGAAAATCTAGTAGTGCAAGCAGGTTGTCCAATTAATGTTAACTAAACTACCTGTTCTACCTCTATCTAAGCTTGGTGTTCTTGAGTATAAGAGAGGTTGGACTGATCAAACTTGCTATGCTTGACAGTGAGAGCAGTGAGGCTAAGCCATCACGGCATCACGTACAGTTAATGAAGATTGAGGTCAGGAATGCAGTAACTTGGCAAGATGTACTTGGCTGGAAATATCTTCTACTCCCTTCATTCCTAAATATAAGTCTTTCTAGAGATTTTATTATGGACTACATACAAATATATATAGACATAGTTTAGAGTGTAGATTCACCCATTTTGCTCCATATGTAGCTCTCCCTCTGTTCCTAAATATAAGTCTTTTTAGAGATTTTAATATAAGCTACATACATATGTATATAAACATAGTTTAGAGAGGGGTGGAGCCAGGCTAGCACCGGGCCTGCTTCATTGCTACAGTGCATAACAGTGATCAACAGTGTAAACACGCTACAGTCAACAAAGGAATAAATCCTCACGCCCCGGGCCCAGCCCCCCCAGCCTGGGGCCTGTCCCCGCCACTGGTTTAGAGTGTGACTCACTCATTTTGCTTCGTATGTAGTTCATACTGGAATATCTAAAAAGACTATATTTAGAAACGGAGGGAGTATTTTTGATATTTTAAACATTTTTGTATCAGCTATAAGGGTATTGATGTACTTTTTTTCCTGCGTGAACCATCCAAATGATGATGTGGGAGTCGAGTCAGCACTTGTCTCATCAGAGCCGTGGTGGAGGAAATACAAGTGTTGTTTGAAGAATGCTTCTTAATTAGCCTAGTGTTGCTTGAGATAATGTACTGTTTGAAGTAGGGACCATCTGAAAGGTCTTGTAGCCTCTTTATTTACTTATTATGACTAACTCTTCTGCATTCAGATATTTCAGCCTCTTTATTTACTTATGACAAACTCCTCTACATTCAGATCTTTCAGCCTCTTTATTTACTTGCCAGATAATTTTATGTTTCCAATGAAGAAAGTGTGGCCAAGTAATTTCCTTCATCACAGCTTCGACCACGGCTACACCACCCTACGCCCTCGGCTACCTCGACAACGGCACAAAGGGCTACCGCCTTACTTGAGCAACCTCATTGGTTCCACTACAGCCACGACTTCCGCGATGCATCGACCGTTACGACTGCGGAGGGGTGTCCGTCAGCTTATCTTCGGATTCTTCTCAAGTCTCACCTTCTGCGTCACTACCGTTGTGACTGCGGGGATGTTGAGTATCGTGATTATTTATTCTCCTCTATCTCTCCATGTATATCTCTAGTTTTGTTTAAACCGCAACCTTGTGTGCCTCTGCGAGAGCTCGCCTCGCCTAATCAACATAAATCACGCGGGCTCCCATGTTACGGGAGTTGAGACGCTTCCATAATTTCCACAGTTGGGTGGCCACTGAGAGAAATTATGCCGTTAGCTGTGTCAATTGAAATGTTCTTGCCTCTCCAATCTACTAGCATTGGACTGTGTTCCTCGAGCCAGTCCATTCGTCATAGGTGCCCAATGGTATGATCTTCATGTCAGTCACGAACGTGTGCCCTTGTGAATACCATGTACACTGAGGAAGTTTGGAATAGCAGCGCCTCCGCCCACAACTTTAACTCGCGCTAGCTGTTTGAGTGGGATGGCACCGATCAATGTACCTGCTAACTGCTTGTCTAGAAACGATTTTGAGATTCCTGAGTCCACCAACATAAGCACTTCAAGGCCCTGGATCCACCCATGAAGTTGGAATGCACGAGGAGGTGCGCTGCCTGTGAGTGCATGGCGAGAGATGGCCATTGCAGTTCCACAGTTGTGGTCGTGGTTTAGGACTGCTTGCTTGTCAAACATCGCATTGATGCCGAAGAGCTCAAGTAATTCCTCGACGACGTGAACTTGAACCGTGGTAGGGCACATGTGTTCATGCCCCCACCGCTCGCGCACTTGAAGCATAAGCCGCGCGCCTATAGTATCTGAGTGCCTTGACTTGGATGAGTCCGCGCGGGCGCCCTCGACATTGCATTGGTCCGCTGCAGGAGTTGGAGTCTGTGTGGGCCGTAACCCTGGTGGCACTGGCGATGGAAGCGGTGCGCCGGGCCAAAGAGTTACGTCCGCTTCTCGTGATGTGGAACTTGGTGTGTGAGGATGGTGCTTTGCGTCTACTACTTCATCTTGCAACAGCGCCAACAAACAAGCGGTGTTCATGTCCGCTGGCCACTGTATCAGCAACAACGCACGAATATCCACCCTGAGTCCCACGACAAAATGAGTGAGGTAAAAGTAAGGGCGAATTGCATGAGAATAAGAAGCTAAGTGATTAAGCCCAAAACGCTCTATGTAATCTGCTACTGATGAAGTTTGACGAACATTGTAAAATTGTCTTATCAACACCTAGTGCTTGTCTCGGCGAAAACAGGTGCATAGCAAAGCGGTGATCGATTCCAATGAAACTCAGACAGTTTGTTTTGGACATATTACAACCAAATAGTAGCGAAACTGGAGAAATTGAGCGCAACCATTGGTACCCAGAAAGAGGCATGTATACCAAACATATGAAAATGTTGTTCACAGAGAGTTTTCCACAATTTGGGGTTCTCGCCTGCGAACTGCAGAAAATGATGAAGGTTGTGCTTGCCCCAAACCCACGAGCAATTGATTAGCATGAGAGAACGGTGAGAGAACATGAATGGGCGAATGGACAGGAGATTGACCAGTGCCCGGGAGGGGCACCGACAGGCGACAATGTCACCGACCCCTTCTCCCAGTGTAGGAATGCGTCGCTATGGTCGCTTGACCCATGTCGCGGCTCCGGCATGCTGATCCCGGCGCCAGGAAGGCCGGGGCCCCGCGGGTCGCCGTGAGACTAGCATCAGGTGTGAAGTCCCCGATAGCCGCCACATTGAACGCCGCAGGCGGAGGCTCTTTTTATAGTAATGCAGCCGCCACAGCCATGGCCACGACTCGCTTCTCCAGAACCGGTCGCCAAGCGACAAGATCGTCAAGCTTGTTGGAGTTGGCTTGGATCACGTTGGTGCTGCTGCGGAGATCAGTGCGGAACTCCTGAGGAAGTAATCTTCGTCGGGTAGTCCTTGATGGAGGGATCCATGGCCTCATGTTGAAGTTGCACTTGCCGCAAACTGCACGTCTCGATGAACTGTGCTAGATCGGAGGGAGGAAGGGTGGTGTGTGGCCTCTGTTACCAGATGTGAGGAGCTAGTTGTGGTAGTTCTCTCGATTTATAGCTCGCCTACACGATTGGGAATCCAAGGTCTCGATTACACAGGAGCTAGGGATTACAAGAATGGGGAATGGAGAGTAGGTGAGGGGATAGCCGCCGCGCCATTGTCGTCTGATCCTCGGGATACCTCTCTCCGGTGCAGTTGGTGGCTAAGTAGGGGGGTGGGCACTTTGAAAACGAAAACCGAAAAACAGAACGAAACCGAACCTTTTTAACCGATTTGTCGGTTTATTCGGTGTTTGGTTTTACGGTTCGGTGCCAAAGCTGGCCGCTATAAGGTGTTTGGTGTTGTATTCGGTTTTCATCGCTAACAAACCGAATTAACCAAAGAAACCGATATGTATGTATCCTGGTTAGTTTGCTCCTGTAGTGCAAGTGCAACAGCCGGCAGGCCAATTTGCCATCGGCCCAACCCAATAGATGCTCCACAATTGTATTTAACTAATATATATATTCTGAAAAATCTACCCTGTAATTACAGTTGCTGTCACATCTAGCCGGTTGGCCGCTAGAAGGTACTTCCCTACTGGCTTCTTCAAGTTTTGGTGTCTCGATGCATTCTACAAAAAGATCTATAATCTATTAATATAAGTAGTGCGTAGGCCATGCTAATATCGGATCACTATACTAATGATTAATTTCATCCATTGGAATATTTTAATATTCTTTTGCATGCACGGCTAGTGAATGCTAGTGAATCCTTCCACCAAGTGTATGTATATGTGCTCATGGAACTAATTATTTTGTGCATTCTGTACAAAGCCACGCCTTCTCATTAGTCATGACATCTTGACTGATAGGTGCAAGTAATTTGGTTTTTCGGTTAACCGAATAAACCGAACCGATATATTTCGGTTAATATGGTTCGGTGTCTGGATTTTGTGTACTTATTTCGGTGGCAATTTCTTCAAAACCGAAATTAAATAAAACTGAATAAACCGAACTGAATTAACCATTAAAACAGAACGCCCAGCCCTAAGTAGCGATGAGCAGGCTGACGTGTTAGTGCACCCATTCTGGGCCAACCAACTTGCAGTTGGGCTTCTGTTGTCGAGCAGGCCTTCAGACTTGTGGAGAGCTGGTCGAGTCGCCGCCAAGTGGGGTGGGAATATGCATTATTTAATAAATGGGAAGAAAACCTATTTCGAGATAGTACGATAGTACCACAATTCAAACCTAAATAATACTCTAGATTTGTCCTTTTTGGTTGTTTCTTGAGTTGTGGACCAAGTTCTAATATGAAATTACAGAGCATGGTAAAGACATATGGTATAAATATATTTCAAAAGTAACAAAAATAATCGATTTTGAAGTAACCCTTTGTCGTACTTTGATGTGGAGGGATAGCTGGAAAACACAATAGTACTCTCGTCCGAGCTAAGTCAACCCCAGTGCCTAAACGGTGTCCTGTCTTTTTTTTTTGCAAATAAAAGGTTTTTTTCTCGAATACGCACAAGCATGCATATCATTCATTAAAGAAGAAGGGGAAAGACTCCCCAAAGTCTTAATTACATGAGATATTTACATGTCGGTTTTCCGACACCACCCACACCCTCATGGCTCACGACTTCCTATGATTCTTCCTCCCACCCGGCTACCTCTACCCCATCCATCTCTCTTCCAGTGCCCTTCTGGAACAGCCCCGCCTTATCCCACAACGTGGCCTCCTCCGTAATTCTCTGCCGTACTCTCGATAAGGAGGGCGTAGCTCCGTTGAATACAATGTCATTCCTATGCCTCCAGATCATCCACATTACCAAGAGGCATTTTGCTCTCCTCGTTTTCTTGTTGTGCCCAGCAGACTCTTGTCGGAGACACCAAGCCCTTAGCTCCTCCCCAACTAGTGGCTCCAAACCTGGACTACCGGTGATCTGCCCCAACCAATGCCAGATTTGCCTTGCAAACACACACCCTAGCATGAGGTGTTCGATGGTTTCCTCCTCTTGGTCGCAAAGGGGGCAGGCGCTCTGGTGCGGTAGCCCTCGTCTAGCCAATCGGTCCGAGGTCCAGCACCTGTTTTTAACGCTAACCACGTGAAGAAGCGGCAACGGAGAGGTGTCCGTGAACTCCAAGTAAACTCGACCTCCGGCGAGACCTGAAGACCCGAGAACCTCGCCGCATAAGCTGACCGCGCCGAGAACTGGCCGTTACTCTCCCAACTCCACCGCACCGTGTCCTCAACACCATCAATGAGATGCACCTCATCCAATCTGACCCACAGCCCCAAGAACTGCAACAGCGCCTCTGCCGAGAGCTCTGGGCCAATGGTCGTCACCCACCTGTTGTTATCGAGCGCATCTGAGACCGTCAATAACCTTCTTGCCCTCTGAGGACTTCTGTCATAAATCAATGGTGCGAGATCTTTTAAGCGGGAGCCATCCAACCATTTATCTTCCCAGAACAAGGTGGATTTTCCATCGCCCAAAGTCGAAACTATCGCTGTTTGCACCAAAGCCTCCGACTCCACCGGTACGCTGATCTGAAACTCTGCCCATGGTCTTCCTTTGTCGAACTTCTGCAGCCACGGCCATCTCGCTTGAAGAGCCTTATTGAGCCACTTCAAGTCCGCCAATCCTAGGCCACCTGCCCACTTGGGCCTGCACACCATTTCCCAAGATACTGAGCAGTTGCCTCCGCGGGCCTCCTTCTTACCACACCACAAGAAACCACGGCAAATCTTAGATAGCGCCGAAACTGTCTTTGCAGGCAAATCCAACGCCAACATGGAGTGTACAGGGATCGCACACATCACCGAATGAATTAGTAGCATGCAGCTACTCTTTGGGAGTAGGGAGGCCTTCCACAAAGGTAGCGCATCCCTAACCTTGTCTACCAGATCCTGGAGCTGCGCCGCCATTGGCTTCCTGAGGATTAAAGGGAGGCCGAGGTATCTGCACGAAAACGTGCCAGTAGAGCAGCCCAAGATGTTCACCACCAAATCCCTCTCGTCCGTCGAGCATCTGATCGGAATAGCCAAGCTTTTGCTCCAATTCACCACCAATCCCGAGGCCTAGCCAAAAAGCCTCAGAATGGCATCACAAGTCCGTACTTCCAATTCATTGGGCTTGAGAAAGGCGACCACGTCATCAGCAAACATGGAAACTCGTTGTTTTAGCCCCGCACGTGCTAACGGCGCCAGTAGCCCCCTTTCCGTTGCAAACTGGAAAAGAGCTCGCAGTGGCTCCATGCACAAGATGAAGAGCATAGGTGAAAATGGGGTCTCCTTGCCTGAAGCCTTGGCATGGCAAAATCGGCCTACCAGGCATGCCATTAACCGTGATCCTTGTGGAGGAGGTTGCCAACAGTCCACACATCCATGAAATCCATTTGGCACCGAATCCCAATCTCTGCAACACTTGAAGAAGGAAAGGCCACTGAATTGTATCGAAAGCTTTCGTGATGTCCAGCTTAGGAAGGACAGATGGGCGCTTCAACGCATGCAATCTCCTAGCTGTGCATCTCACCAACATAAAATTGTCATGTAGCGACCTGCCACGCACAAATGCACTCTGGTGGTGCCCCACCATCTTCGGCAGGTCAACCGCAAGCCTTGATGCCAAAATTTTGTCGAAGATCTTCACTGATCCACTGATAAGGCTCACCGGTCGAAAATCTTTCACATCCACCGCTCCCTGGATCTTTGGGAGGAGGGAAACTAGCGCCTTGTTAATAGAAGCCAACCCTCTCATGTCACCCGCATGGAACTGCCGCATGGCCTTCATAAAATCATGCTTGATGATGTGCCAGCATGCAACAAAGAAACGGCCAGTGAAACCGTCTGGGCCAGGTGCCTTGTCCAACGGCATTTCTTTAATAATCTTCTCGACCTCCTCCTCCTCAAATGGGGCCTCGAGGTGTGCTAGATCCATAGAAGGGAGATCCAGCAAGTCCAAGTTGATCGATGTCAGCCGCTGAGCCGAGACACCGAACAATGCATCGTAGTAGTCATCCACCACCTTTGCTATGCTCTCCTGCCCAGTGTAAAGTACCCCCTCGTGGCTCAAAGAAGTAATCACATTCTTCTTTTGCCTGTATCTTGCCTGACGCTGGAAGAAAGCCGTGTTTGCCTCCCCCTCTTTAAGTTGCCAAATCCGTGAACGCTATCGTGCAATGGATCTCTCAAGCGAACAGAGTCCAAGTAGCTTCTTCTTCAGTACCTTCCTCAAGCCATGCTCGTTATCCGCCAGCTGGCGCGAGTCTGCAGCCTTGTCAAGCCGACCAATGATCTCCATCGCCAAGGAAATTTGAAGCTTAACATTTCCAATCCACTTGTCACTCCACCTTTGCAAAGCTATGGCCGTTGCATGAAGCTTGCTATCCAGGGCCAAGAAAGGGTTACCTTCCGACGGCACTGCATCCATGCCTCCTGAACTACATCCAGAAAGCCCTCGGCCTTCGGCCAGAAGCTTTCAAACTTAAAGCGCTTGCCCACGTGAAAATCCGCGTCCAAGTCCACAAAGAGGGGGGAATGATCCGAGACTGCCGTGCCAAGAGCCGTCAACAAGTTTCGTGGAAAGATGTCCTACCAGGTGTTGGTAACAAAAATGTGATCGATTTTCTCTAGGGTGGGGTTTCTCCTTTCGTTTGACCACGTGTACCTCCTGTTGTTCAAGTATAACTCCTTAAGTTCCAGGGCATTTAGCAACGACCAGAACCTAGCCATCATTCTCCTGTTGATCATTGTATTATTCTTGTCTTCTGGGTTAACCAAAAGATTGAAGTCCCCCACTACTGCCCACGGGCCAGCGTGAAGATCACGCACCTCTCTCAGTTCGTGCAAGAACTCCACCTTTTCCGCATCGTTCTAGGGTCCATATACACCCGTCAACCACCACATGACCTCGCCCTGCTTGAAAAGCGCCGTAATTGTGTTCTCGGTGGCATGCCTATTAGAGGCCGACACCACCATTTTATCCCACGCGAGTAAAATGCACCCACGTGTGCCTACGGCCGGCACATAGTAAAAGTCCTCAAATCTATTACCCAAGCATTGCCTTACAAGCTCACTCGACATGATCTCCATCTTTGTTTCTTGGAGGCACACCACGCTAGCCCTAGCCGCCTCCACGACCTGAAAAACCGCACTATGTCGTGCCGTGGAGTTAAGTCCATGCACGTTCCACACCAAAATTTTCAGAGGTTGTGAACACCCATCATGACCACCTTGGTGCACCACGGCACTACGACCCAACCATCACACAGTCCTCCTCCCCCGCCAGCGACAACGCTTCCGAGTCCCAACCGAACAAGGCTAGAATTGCCTTCACGTGACTCTCCACCAGTGGCTTGTCAAACAAGTCGACGTAGGCTTGAAGAGCCTCATCCGAGATCACATCTCCCTCGTGCGCCAGGCACAGTTTCCTAATGAGTACCCCCGCTCCCCCGCTCTGAGAGGCGAAGGTTTTCCCCCGCTCCCCCGCTCCCCCGACCTAGGGTTCCTCCCTCCCTCCCCCCGCCGCCGCCGCCGGCCGTCCTAGGCCCCGCCGCCGCCGCCGGTCGCCGACCGCCCCCGCCCCTCCCCTCCCCCCTCCCCCTTCCCCCGGATCCGCTTCGCGCCGCCTCCCCGGGAGGTGGCCGGGGCGGCGCGAGCCCTCCTTCCCCTTCGGCCGCCCTCGTCGCGCCTTCCCTCCCTGCCGCCGCCGACGGGCGCCCCCGGCGCGGGCCGGGTGGTGTTGGTGGCGGCGGGGCCTGCCTGTCCCCGCGCGCGCGGCTCCCTGCCTGGGGCATGGAGGCGGTGGCGGTGCCCCTCGGCCTGATGACGGCCCGGCGTCCCGGCGCGGTGGCCGGCGGCTCGCTCGGTGGTGGCGCGGCCCCTTGGCGGCGAGACCGCGTGGTGGCGCTGGTTGGCCGGTGGCGCGCCCCGGCCCAGATCGGGGCCCATGGGCCCCATCCGGGTCCTAGCGGGCCGGCCCCCGGTGTGGCTTCGTCGTCGTTTGTGTGGTGAGGTGGTGGAGCAGCTCGGACGGGGGGCAGCGACGCCGATGGCATGCCAGCTGCGGCGCAGAGGCGGGAGTTGTCCGGGCCTTTGAGGGCCCAGCCGGGCCTGTGGGGCCACGGGCCCGGCAAGCTCCCGCTTTGGCGTCCGGTCGGCTACCGTCGTGGACGGTGGAGGTGGGTCCCTCCAGTATTCTGACGGTGCTGCTGCCCTAGTCCCGGCCCCCCTTCCTCGTTGTGCAGGCCATCTTCACGGTGCCATGGTGAGACAGCGTGGGAAGCTTCGTGTTCGTGTGCACAGGGTGGTGGTCGGTTTGGTGGCGAGCACCGGAGTGCCTGAGGTGGAGGATGGGATCGGGAGAAATCCCTGTTGGCTTGGCCGACACCGACGCGGTGGCGCCTGAGGGTGCCATCGGACCTTCCTGGAGGGCGTCGGGGCTACCCTTCCTCTTTCCTCACCGTGTACCGGGGGAAACCCTTGGCAGCAGCGTCATCATCGTCGCGTCCCTTCTTGGAGGTGTTGATTGGTACCGGCGCTTCGGAGTCTCGGAGCTTGGGGGACGATTTCCAGTGGAAGCAGCGGTCGCGAGGCTCCGTCGTCTTTGTCGATCCGCCGTTATCGGCATTTGTTTATTTTCTTTTTTCTCTTTCTTTTCTTTTGGGCGTGGTTGTGCTGCTTCCGCCCCAGCACCTATCGTTGGTTGTATCGGATGTTTGCTTTGTAATACAAAGCGGGGGGAAACCCTTTTTCTCATAATGAGTACCGCCTGCTGCTTGGAAGCCTTCGACGCACGCCCCCCCTTGGCCAGCCTGACGCTTCGACAAGGGGAGGAGACCGGCACACGCTTCTGCCTTGGCTTCTGTTGCTTTTGAGGGGGGTTCCTGCTCACCGGCTGCGCCAACAGGGGGGATAGCGCCTGTCTGAGCTCTGCGCATATCATGGCCACCTGATCACAGGGCGACGTGGAGGCCGGACGCGTTACAACCTCGGCCACATCTTCCATCGGCGTGCCAGCCTGCTCGGAAAGGCTCACCGCAAACCAGCCCTCCCCAAAATCTTGCGTGCATGGGTACGTCCCATCCGCATGCAAGACGGGCCCACACATTCCAGAGCAAGGGACACGCCCTCCATGCATGCAAGCTGCAAGCTCGGCGTCCAGTGCGCTCGAACACTTCGAGAGGAAACGACATGACGCAAAGACCACAGTGCCGCGGTGGTCGCGAAAGACCAACTAGCACTTCCCCCGTTTTCATGTCCTTCTGCAAAAAAATTGCAAGAGCTAGCTGCTGATTCGTCACATTTGGCGAAACACACACGCAACAGTCAAAAGCAAAGCAATTGTGGACTCCTCCCGTGGAAGTGCTGCTATATACTTATTATATACTCACGATGCGACCTCATGTAATCTTTATTATTGTCGTACAATCTTTATTTGCACATGCAACCTCGTGGTTACCATCTGCATTATTTGTTTCCAACTCTTATCCGGCCCCGGCCGATAAAATAAGTAAGGATATAGGAAAACGCTTTTGTCTTTCTGCTTATCCGCGGCATCATCTTTCCTGCAACTTGTCGGATGAAAGCGATCGCACGCCGGCACGCGATCGTAATCACCACCGTTTGGTGGAGTAGCTGACAGTCGCTTCCCTCCCGCGCTCCCCGTGGATTCTTTATATCCGTTCATCTCGAGCACATGTCCCACGAGAAACAGAGAGACAGAGAGAAGCAGCATGGCTTCCTCTGCCACCATGTTGGCGGTGGTGCTACTGGTGCTGGCGGCGGCGCAGCCAGCGCGGGCGTGCTACTCGCGGGTGTTCAGCTTCGGGGATTCGCTGGCGGACACGGGCAACTACCGCTACGTCTACGGCAACGACACCGGGCCCAGGCTGCCCTACGGCGAGACCTTCTTCCACCGCGCCACCGGCCGCTTCTCCAATGGCCGCATCGTCGTCGACTTCATCGGTATGGAACAAGCATTCGATCTATCCACAGGACAACTTTGTCGGCACAGTGTATGTGCTAATTTTGGAACCTGTTTTTTTGCTGTGTGGGTGCGCCACGCCGCAGCGGACGCGCTGGGACTGCCGTTCGTGCGGCCGTACTGGAGCGGGCGGAGCTCGGAGGACTTCGCCGGAGGAGCCAACTTCGCCGTGGGCGCCGCCACGGCGCTGAGCCCGGAAGTCTTGTGGGAGCACGGGTTCACCGCGGCTAGGGCCGACTTGGTCCACCTCGATATGGAGATGAAGTGGTTCCGTGACCTGCTCCACCTGCTTTGCCCCACCGATGTAGCCGGTATGTTAATTTACTTCAACATTTTTTGTCAGCTTAATTTCTCAAGGCAAGTCAGGGGCGATGATACATTTCGCTAGAAACTTAAAATTTGGATACCAGCTCAGGTTGACAGTATTGTATCTTACATTAGGTTTGCCCTCCTCTAAAACTACTTCCCAAGTTCATCTAACGCGACTGGAATGTTGCATCCTTTTATGAGTGGTGTGCTGGTGCTACGTACTAGTATCAGTTACTCTCTCCATCCACAGATATAAGATGATTTGGATATTTTAATTTGAACTATGTAGGGATTAAAATAAGTGAACAAACACACTACTGAGACGTGTCTATATACACCCAATTCGTAAAAAGGTTAGAACATTTTATTTTTATTTATAAACGGAGGGAGTGGCATTTACGCGGGACAAATCCCTGTCTCAAGTTTGGCATCGGCGCATAAAGATGCATCAAGCGGTTAGTCGTTTTTCTCGCTGAGAATAATCACCTTTGGGTGGGCGGTGGGCGCAAGCATTTTGGGCAGCAGGCGCCAACAACAAAGATGCTTTCACAGTTGAAATTGAGAGAAGGCAACGCGACACTTGTTTCTTCTGCGTCGGGCAGTAAGCGCCTAACTTGTTTAATTCGATAACTCCCCGCGTGCTGCTATGGAAATATATATATTAAAAATTACAAAAAAGAAAATTTGTATATATGTGAAACTCCCTCTCGGCTAGCAATGTGTAATTCCCTCTCCGCTAGCAATGTGGAACTAAATTTGGTTCCACCACAGGCCATGCACGAGGAGACCTCCTAATTAGAGCCCTAAGCGCCAAGTAAGGTTTGTAGCGCTTACGCGTCCCCTCATGGGCTGCAGCCCAGTGTGCCTCGCATCCTCGTTCGCGTCCCTAGATCGCTTGCCTTTTTTTAATTGTTTCACTTTTTTGCTTGGTTTTCTTCTTTGTGTTGTATTGTTCACTGAAAAAACCTGTTGCTGGTTTTTTAAAAGTAAAAAAGTTCATGAGTTTAAAATAGTTCGCAAATTGTAAAAAGTTTAGTAATTTTTTAAAGTGCATGAATTGAAAAAAAACCCATCAATTTGAAGAAAGTTCATGAATTCAAAAAGGTTCATGGATTGAAAAAACTTCACGAATCTGGAAAAAGTTCACCAATTCTAAATAGTGTGTGAATTTTAAAAGCTCACTAAAATTGAAACAAAAATACAAATTACACAAAATTTCAAATTTTTGAAAAAGTTCATGACATTTGAAGAAGTTCTTGAAAATTGAAAATCGTTCATAGATTTTCAAAAGAAAAATCATGAATTTAAATAGTTCATCGATTTTCAACAAAACATTTCATGAATTTAAAAAAAGTTTGCAGGTTTTAAAAAAAGTTTGGAAAAAATGAAAAGAGTTCGTGGATTTGATCATTCATTAATTTGAAAAAGAGTTCATGGATTTGAAAACGTTCGCAAATTTAAGAAAATGTTCATGGATTTAGATAAATGTTCATAAATTTCAAAATTCAGGATTTAAACCAAGTTAGAGAATTAAAAAGTGAAAACAAACTGGAAAAAAGAGAGGAAAAAAAGGCTAAACAAAACCAAAAAACCATACAGGGAAACGGTTGCGTCAATTTGACGAACAACTAGAAGAAAAAGAAGAAAATAGGCACACGAGGTATGCTGCGCCATATTGGTCTCCAAATTAAACTAATGTAGTGAGGTTGTAGCTTGATTATAGAAATTTCATAAGAAAAGGTAATCACTTTACAATTGATTTATTTTACCATAATAAATCACAACAACATTATTGTTATCCAGAGGAGACAACTTTGATGTTCGAAGTGAGAGATATAGTACTTCCACATTTTCTCTATAATAGGATCATAAATAAATGGATGTAAATTGTTGTAAGCCTTTCACTTCTTTACTACCATCAAAATGTTGTGTTTTGATACATTTTCTAAACTAATTAAGATGTTATCTTTCCACATTGATAAAGTAACGTGTTTATTCAATAGACTGTGTGGACATGATGAACAAATCTCTTTTCTTGGTTGGAGAAATTGGGGGAAATGACTACAACGTTCCTCTTACCTCTTTGGTGCCTGTTGAGAAGATTCGCTCGTTCGCTCCGAGTGTTATTTCCAAAATTTCATCTATAATCACCGTGAGTCATTTGTGGTTTGTTGCTCCTTATGCTATCATTACCACTGTTGTTATGTCAAATCCCAATTACAGAAATAGTTTGTAACTACATAATAATGCAGTATAACTAAGTGCAATTTGCAGGATCTGATTGGATTGGGAGCCAAAACTCTATTAGTTCCCGGCAACCTCCCAATCGGGTGCTTGCCGGTGTACCTCACGATGTACCAGAGTGATGACACGGGGGACTATGAGTCAGACACAGGCTGTATCCGTTGGATGAACGAGTTCTCACGCTACCACAACAAACTTCTTGTGGATGAGCTGGAAAAGTTACGGAAACTTCATCCTAGTGTGTCGATCATCTATGCTGATTACTATGGTGCTGCTATGGAGATCTTTGTTTCCCCTTCTCAGTTTGGTGAGTCTAGAACTTTATGGTTTACACATGAAATAACTTAGCAGGTAGCAAGAAAAACATTCCCTACTAAGATATGCATATGCTAATCCCGGCTCTTATTTGCTGTAACTGCTTTTTAGGGATCAAGAATCCTTTGGTGGCTTGCTGCGGTGTAGAAGGGCCTTATGGTGTGTCAATAACCACAAAGTGTGGACATGGAGAATACAAGGTGTGTGATAACCCACAAAAGTATGCATCTTGGGATGGCTTGCATCCCACAGAAACGTCATACAAGGCCATTGCTGATGGTCTGCTAAGAGGTCCATACACTCAACCTCCAATTGCCACCACCAAAAATTCATGTTCAAAACTTACCGAGCTTGTCTCGTCTGTAGAATACAAGGTTCTCTATGATTTGTAATTTTGTAACACACATGTGGAGGATTACTGTATGAAAACTTGCCGAATGACAAACATTTTTTGGCATGGCTAGTTGTCGTTCCAGATGCTCAAGTGATATCTAATGTCGGCATGCATGCATGCCAAACGATCTGTATTTAAGGTACACGAGTATCAATATCTTCACCTCAGGTTCTGGCTGGTAATGACTGCACAACTCTAAATCTTTGTTAGCTCAGGTTAATATTTTTCATGTCTTTCTTTGGGTGGTATGCTTCCTCATTGTTGCTATTCTACCTTTTCTTGGTAGTCAACAACCAACGAACATAGGCTAGGACCTTTATGTACTAGTACAACTTTCTATATTACAAAGAGCACATAGACACACTTTGCACAAATAACACCACACATACGCGCGCGCACAAACACACACAAGATGTGCTCATGTGCTTTCTACGGCTTTTTGCATAGAAACTAAAGGCAATCAATGGTTGCGATTAGAGGTGCTAAAGCTAATCCACTAGTTATTTGAGGAGAGGGTACTCTCAACACTTTGCAACCTTTTATATATATTGTGAGTAATTTCATCAGTGCCTCGTAGTGATATGGTAGTCGCACTGATTTACTTGGTAGCGAGACACAATGGAACAACCATTACCTAGGTCCATGCCCACCCGGTAGGTGAAATGCCTTAGATCATTGGGTCGTGACATGTGTCTAGAACTTCTCATTCTGCAAGGCTTCGACCTCATTTATATAGGATAAGTATGTCGATGGCCTCCTCTCCTCCGAGTTAAACTTCGGATCATTGATGGCCATGACTCCTCCTCTTTTAGCAGGCACGTTCACAAACTCGGTCACCCATGTACTGGCTCCATGGACCTGTGCACAACTCAGCATGTACGTCATGTTATATAGCTGTATATATGCGACATAGGGGTACCGTAGTATGACCCTTTAACTGTTGGAAATATTCCTTAAAGGCAATAATATTTGTATTATTTCTTTCCAAGTTTATTGTTAATGTTTAAATTCCATGTTGTAACTGCTATGGTTCTTAAATATGCGGTTCAGTGGATACCTTGTTAGCACGTGTAGAGATATAAACGGTAAAACCTGATTCCTAGTCTTGCCTCTAGGACTAGCTTAAGTGTTAATTCGATGATTCTCATGAGCATCGTTAAATGCCAGTTACATTTGAGAGCACGATGTTGGTAGAACACTCGTGTTGAATTGACCCAAGTTGTTTGTTATACTTCGAGATTATATGTCTGAAGTCTATAGTTCTGTGAGATGTGGATTCAAAACCGCATGCCAACGTTGACGGACTTGGTGCAGTAACAAGTGCACCGCGATCACTTTGATGTGTTCTATACGAAAACAACACAATTTGACCCTTATTTCTATCTACTATAAATTACTTCAAAAATAAAATGTAAATTTGAAAAGAATTCATGAATTTTTTAGAAGTTCATAGGTTTTGAAAAAAGGTTCACGGATTTTCAAAAAAAAAAAAAAATGTTCACAAAATCGAAAAGAAGTTCCTCAATTTTGAAAAAGGTTACGAGTTTGAATTTTTTACCAGATTTAAAAAAGTTTACGAAATTGAAAAAAAATCATCGACTTTGAAAAGGGTTTCAGGGATTTTCAAAAACAAATTTCACAAATTCGAAAAATGTCCACCAGATTTTGAAAAAAGGTCATTCATTTGGATAATTTTTTCATGTATTCTAAAAAATAGGGGAATGGAAAAACTAACAAGAAGAAAGGAAAAGGAAGAGAAAATAGTAAAGAAAAAGAAAAAAGAAAATAATAAATAAGAACAGAAGAAAAAGGATCTAACAAATCACATCAGGTGAATTGTCTAGTTGGCCACCGTAGCTAACACCAAACAAGGAGGTTGCGTTTTTGAATCGCAACCGAAGGAGCAAAATAGGGTTTGCGCTGAGTTTTTTATTTTGAGAAACGGGTTTGTGCTGATATTGAACGCCTGTGATGAGCACGATCAGAGAGTCACTCCCAATGACTCATAAAATGGGCCAGGCCCATGACTAAAGGCAAACGTGTTGCGCGACAAACCCAAGATTTCTTTTCATTTCTTTTTCTCCATCATGTTTTGTTTTCGTTTCTCTACACTGTTGGCGCTGCCTCCTCGCAGCGCCGCTTCTTCTACCTCTCAACTATCTCTTGTGGTTTCCCTCAACACACACCATGAAAGGGAGCTCAACACAGACACACACACACGCACAAGGAAGAGCACAAAAGCTTTGCGAATGGCTCTGCTCCTTGGCGTACACATGGGCTACATTTTTCTTCCAGCCCTCACGACCGCTTTTCTCATACATTTGCTCAACTTATATAGCCAAGTACAAGACTCACACACGCACCCACTAACCCCACGCACACACGCATGCATGGTCAAGCCCACGGTTGCTTGATCCGATTAGTACTCCATAGGCTAGCTACACACACGCTTGGGTAACAGCCAAGTCTGCAGAATCTTTGGATACACACGTATAGGACCAAGCCTCAACTATTGCTTCCTATTCTTCCTCCATGCACAACTGCCACGCGACTCGGCTCCTCCGGCTCCATAGCTAGCTAACTAATCCATCCATGCATGCAGATCACACACAGGAGCACATACTCATGCGTGGCTTATTCCTAACATACACTATTTTGGAATTATTTTCAAAAATATTATGACATATTAAGAAAATAATTTATTTTAATAATCTATATATAATGCTTCATGTGTACTTAAAGAATTATTATTTTTCAAGAAGTGCTCATCGTGTAATAAAAGATTCTTTGTTGTGTATCTTAAAATGTTTATCATGCATTCAAAAGCTTTCAACAAGTATGTTTTATTGAAAAGAAGTTCAACGTTATTTCAAAAATAGCAATGTGCATTTTAAAAAGTTTAATGTGTATTTTTGTATTTGAAAATAATTATCTGTATTTTCAAAATATGAACACATATTTGGAAACGGTATTAGTTATATTTGAAATAAAAATCAACAAATTTCGATTCAAAGCTCGAGAAAAGAAAAAAGACAAATCACGATAAGGTTGAGAAAACAAGTACTCCTACCACCGGATATCCGCAAGCCAAACGCCGAATGCCAAAATGATACCTACTCACGGTCAGGAACGGCCACATTCATGCCACATGCACGTTCTTCTCCACAGAATCTTTAAGCACGAGAAACTTTTCCATATACGTTGTGTTACACTCGTGTTTACGTACATGAATATTTCATTTTGGAGGATAGTTTCCATCAACACCAAGGAGCACAAACAAAACATCACCACACCAAACCAAACGCTGCTCCTCCGTGATCGAATTGCCTCCCACACCACACCAAAACGAATTACAGAAAGAATGTACACCATCAGAGTCAACGGAAAGAGCACACGAAATGTTCAGGTGTCGACGTCGTCTGGGTCATGGGCTCATGGCGACGCTGCCGTCGTGGCGGCCACGACGTCATCTCTGATGGAGCTGTCCCGCACCTTCCGCGTCGACCTGGCTCGGGCCCACGGCATCGTCCTGGCCAGGAGCGCCTGCCACCGCCGGTCGCCACGGCTGCAGTCGCCGCCGGTGGCGGCGGCTCCTCCGGCGTCACGGAAGCTGCCTCCTCTTTCTCCCACAGCGCACCCTCCTCCGGTCAAGCTCTCCACAGCGGGCCTCGCGCAGCACCTGCTGAGCACCTCCTCCCTCACCTGCTCCGGCAGCCGCAGCGTGAACCTCTCGTGGTCCTCGCAGTCGCACTGCCCCGCCGAGTGCCCCGTCGAGTGCGACCTCAGCAGCCTCGCCGCCCGGCGCTCCCTGCGCAGCTTCTCCAGCTCTGCGGCCTCCTCCTTACGGTCGTCCTTGTCACTGTCCTCCTTCGGCTCATCCTGCTGCACCGGCATCGCCACGACGGCATGCGGCGGCGAGGAGTGCGCTGGGGCGGCAGCCGGTGGCGGTGGCTTCTCGAGGTTGGCGCGGCACAGAGGGCACGTGGTCCGCGTCTCCAGCCACGGGTCGATGCAGTCCGGGTGGAACGCGTGCGAGCAGTGCGGCAGCAGCCGGAGGTCGTCGGCGTCCTCGAACTCCGTCAGGCACACGGCGCACTCCAGCGCGCCGCTGCCGATCTTGTGCTCCTTGATCTCCCTGTACGGCACGATCGGGAACGTCGCCACCACCGCCGGGTCCAGCCCGCGCTTCCCCCGCCTGGACACACCGCCCGGCGCGACGCTCCCCCCTTGCGGCTCGTCGTGGTCCTCGACGAGCCGGCACTGGGTGATGTACGCGCACAAGAAGAGCAGGAGGAAGAGAACGCCGACGGCCACGGCGACCACCGTGATCACCATCGTCATGGCGCGCCCGAACAGCGGTGGCTTCGGCTGCGGTGCCGGGCCGAGTGGCGGCAGCACCGGTGGTGGCGGCAATAGCTGAGCCGTGCTTGTGGCGGCGACGAGGATGCAAAGGACGACGAGGAGGTGCGCGCGCACCCCCATCGCCACAAGCCCACAACCACTGAACTGGCAAAGGAGAAACTACGCACCTGGTGCGTCATACGACGAGGAGGTGCGACATGTAGTGCCATGTTTTGAGTTTTGACCCAAATGGATTGGCCGTCCTTCCTCGATTATTATTCTTTTTTTTAGGGAATCCTCGATTATTATGCTGAATGTTTTTAGTGTGATTGCTTTTTTTAGCGTGATTACTAATTCGACGTGCTTTAACTTTCCACAAGCACAATGTCGTAGAACCTGGACACGAACCAGGTGAGCTAATGTGCAAGCTGATCAACTGGCAGAGTGTCTATACTGCACTGAATGTCAAAGGCTGAAGAGAACAACAAACAGAGGGGTATCCTTCCGGGAGCCCCTGGTCATTTTTGGTGTACTTGGCGAGCTCTCAGCTGTCGCATGCTGGGCACCCCCTCAGGATTTTATTTTTCTGTACGCAGTTTCGCTGAAATAAGATAGGGAGCTCTTATTTGGCGCTTTTACCATCAAGTTAATCAAATAATCACTATAAGGTGCTATTTGCGAGGCAATATAGTGTCGTCTGCCTCACTTCGCTTACTTTTTCGTGTCACTCGGCCCTAGAAAATCCAGCAACTGACAGCAAGGAAAAAAACAGGTGTGGTTTTTTGTTACCCCCCGCATTCCAAAATAAAGTGTCATAGTTTAAACAAACTAAAACCACTTTAGTTATTTTGAAACGGAGGGAGTGGGTTTTAAAATTTCATGAATTCAAAAAATATTCATGGATTCTAAAGATGTTCATGGATTACAAAATGCTCACAAATTGTATAAAATATTTGCTATTCTTAAAAAGTACATGAATTTCGTTATTTTGCAAATTTTAAAAATGTTCTGAATTATGAATCTGTTTCTTAATTGAAATATGTTTATGAATTACAAAAATGGTCAGGAATTGGAATTATGTTCACGAAATTATAAAAGTATTCACAAGTCTAAAAGATGTTCACAAATTTTAGAAAATAGTCATGGATTAAAATAGAAAAATATAACAAAAAGATAAGAAAATAAATAAAGGAAAGGGTAAAAAAGAAAACCGTAAACTCGCCAAAGTAATCACAAACAAAAACCAAGTAGAACCTTCCCAAAACAGGAAAACCCACTATTGTGGAATCTTGTACATGGGTTAAGCCATTACCGAGGGATCCCTGTTGCTTACAGAAAGACAAGTAATCCACGCAACAGAGATGGAGTAAGCAATTTCAAAAAAATAAGTTCACTAAAGGTTCAGAGACGTTATTCCAAGTTACCAAGGAGACTAGTGACAATGAAGTTGAAGAGCGCCAGGTGTTTGACAAAATTTCCTAGTTAGTGAATCACTGGCGGAGTGTTCTGAGGAGTGAGGACCCTTCTTTGAAACTCACTCCGGGCCACTGCGAAGAGAGGATCGGCCCGAAATAGTGTCGCCTGCCTCACTCTGCTTATTTTTTTCGTGCCACTCGTTCCTAGAAAATCCAGCTACTGACAGCAAGGAAAAAAAAGCTGTGTTTTTTGTTACCCCCTCCATTTCAAAATAAATTTCATATTTTAAATAAACTAAAACCACGATAGTTATTTTGAAATGGAGGGAGTGGATTTTAAAATTTCATGAATTCAAAAAATATCCATGGATTCTAAACATGTTCATGGATTACAAAATGCTCACAAATTGTATAAAATATTTGCTATTCTTAAAAAGTACATGAATTTGTCTGTTTTGCAAATTTTAAAAATATTCTAAATTATGAATCTATTTCTTAATTGAAATATGTTCATGAATTAAAAAAATGTTCAGGGAAAATATAATTATACAAAGCAGAAAAGGCATAATACTTATAGCAGGGAACCGATCAGTCCGGAAATGAATGGTGAGATTCAGAGGATATAAGTTCCCATAGACCATTTAGTTATTTCCCATAAAGAGAGATATCCATATTGCAGACCGTGAAGCACCCAAACCTCATGGGGTATTACGGTACGTATCAATTTGAAGGGGAGATTAGGATTTTGCTTGAATTTATGGAGTCGGGATCTCTGATGGCTGACACATCACCGACGAGGCATTGCCTGCCTGTGTGGCTAAACAGATGCTTTCAGCTATTACCTATTTACACAGTCGAAAAATTGTTCATCGAGATACTAAACCAGGGAATACTCTGGTTGATGATGCTAATAGAGTAAAGATTGCCGACCTCGGGGTTAGTCGCATGCTTAGCTCGATGGCCTGCAATACTTCAGATCGAACAGTCTTCTACCTTAGCCCGGGGCATGAATGGGGGAAGATACGACGTGTACGCACCAGACATTTGGCCATTCAGATTAACTGTCTTAGAGTTGTACTTGGGCAGATATCCCTATGGCGACAAGAAGCAACTAGAAGGGCAGGGGGTGATAGCTATCGTAGAGCGTATTTGTTATACTGGTCTGCCTCGGCCACCATCCGACAATGCATCTCCCAAGTTAACAGAATTTCTTAGCCTCTGCTTATAGAAGAAGGATGGCAGAAAGTGCTTGAAAGCAGCAGTAGGCTAGTTGGTGCTGCAAGCTGAGCGGTAGTGGGTCGGCCCAACAACGCTCGCGTCTAGCAACATGCTCAAAAAACAAATGGGAATAAAAACAATCTTCACCATCATTGTTCTACGAGATGTGGATTCGAAACCGCATGCCAACTTTGTGTAGTAACGAGTGCACCACGATCACTTTGATGTGTTCTATACGAAAACAACGCTATTTGACACTTATTTCAGTCCAGTATAAATTACTTGAAAAAATAAAAAATAAAATTGACAAAGAATTCACGAATTTTTAAAAAGTTCATAGATTTTGAAAAAAGGTTCACAGATTTTCAAAAAAAAATGTTCACAAAATAAAAAAAAGTTCATCAATTATGAAAAAGTTTACGAGTTGTAAAACATTTCAGCAGATTTTGAAAAAAAATCATCGACTTTGAAAAAGATTTCAGGGATTTACAAAAAAGTTCACAAATTCGAGGAATGTTCACCAGATTTAGATTAAAAGTTCATTTATTTTGATACAAAATTCGTGTATTAAAAAAGAATGAAAAAATAATCAAGAAAAAAGGAAAAAGGGAAATTAAAAATTAAAAAAGGAAAATAATCAAGAAGAACAAAATAAAAAGGTTGTAACAAACCACATTAGGTTTAACACTACAGGAGGAGGTCGCGTGTTCGAATCGCAGCCGAAGGACCTAAATAGGGTTTGCGCTGATATTCAACACCTGTAATGAGCACGATCAGAGTCAGGCCCAGGACTAAAAGCGAACATGTTGCGCGATAAACCGAGGATTTCTTTTCATTTTGTTTTTTCCTTCATGTTTTGTTTTCGCGTTTCTACACTTTTTTTTGAAATGTTTTCAAAAATATTATACATATTAAGAAAATAATTTATTTTAATAATCTATATATAACGTTTCACGTGTACTTAAAGAATTTTTAATTTTTTAAGAAGTATTCATCATGTAATAAAAGATTGTCGTCTATCTTAAAATGTTTAAAATTTATTGAAAAGCGTTCAACAAGTATGTTTTTATTTTAAAGAAGTTCAACATGTATTTGAAAAAATATCAATGTGTATTTTAAAAATCTTAATGTGTATTTGTGTATTTGAAAATAATTATCTGTATTTTTTAAAAATATCTAAAAATATTTGGAAATGTTATTATCTATATTTTAAAAAAAATAAATATATATAAAATATTTTCATTGTGTGGTTGGCATGCATTTAGAAATTACTATGTGTACTTATATATTTATAATATATTCAACATTTCTTTTAAGAAGTTAAAATATTATTTTAAGAAATGTTTAATTTGTATTTGAAAAAGATGTTCAATGAAATTGAATAATTTCTTGTCTTTGAAAAATATATGATGTGGATTTAAGAAATATTTGACATGTATTTTAGAATGGTCAATGTTTATATTATGAAATTGATCAAAGTGTATTTTGTTGTATTTTTAAAAAGTGTTCAACTTATATTAAAATGCTCATCGTGTCTTTAAGAATATGTTTCATGCATTAAAAAATATTCAACTTGGATTTGAAAAAGTTCTAGCTTGTTTTAAAGTAGAAAAAAGAAAAGGAGAAAAAGAAAAGAAGGCAAAGTTCGAAAAGTGGAAGATGAAAAAGGAGAATCAACAAAAGGAAACAAAAAGGACAAAATATAAATGAAAAATAAATATAAAAACGAAATATAAAACTTGGAATGAAAAAAAAATAAAAACTGGAAACTTGGGAACATAAAAGGACAAAGGAAAAAAGCAAAAACCGAAATATGAAAAATATTTCCTAGTTACCACTATGTGAGTTTTTGTATGTTGTATGTAGTATCTATCAAACCGAGAGTATGTACATGTCGTATGTAGTATATAAGAATAATTGTGTAGTATATAGCCTATATTTTTGTGTTGTATCTACTTTTTTTTAGTTTATTGTTTATTATGTACCAATATGAAAGTATTTTCAAATATACAAAAACTATGGGCTCACATGCAATTTTTAGTATAACTTGCTTTGCAATATCTTAGATGTAGTATATGAACATAGTTAGAATGATAAAATAGTATATATACTATCACATCGTAGCATATGGGACATGAGGGTCACTACGCCCGGGCGAGCGCTAGCATGAGCGCTATATAGAATTGTCGCCACAAATTCCCACGATTGCGTGACCATTGTGTCAAACACGTCGTTGCAAGGGGAATGTGATCTCATAAGTCTTGAGTCTGTCTTGGAAAGGGGAACTCGTATTTGACGCATCGTGCATCAATTTGCCCACTTTCGCACAAGCGTATCCTCCGACTAGGTCACGACAATGACGAGGCACGTGAGCACCCCCTTAGTTTGTTTTTTTTCAGTTTAAAAAATAGGAAACTTATGTTCGTAAATCACATATCTCTTAAACATTTGAGAAGATTTGTATGAAAGCATCAACATTTTTTACAACACTTGTGATATTTTTGGAAAAACTCCAATGTTTCTTCAAACTTTCATGTATATTTTTTGAAAAAATTGAACATTATTTTTCAAACATGGAATTTTGAAACACAATTTTATAGAATAATCAAATTTTTTGTATATTTTGAAACATAAACATTTTCTAAAAAGTCTGAACATTTTTTGAAATTTTCATTTTTAAATGTATTTTTGAAAAAAAGGAGGTGAAGCGAGACGGAAACTGAAGGGTTTCTAAAACCGATAAAGCAGAATATAAATGTTCCAAAAGGTTCCCAAAATTGTTTATATTTTTTAACCACCGCGATGAAAACCTAAAGCTTCCCCGAAGAACAACATTTTCATAAAGACGACCAAGCATTTAAAATATCCACCTCTTTTCTTATAGGTTACTCATGAATTATTTGATAATGCGGAAACATACGTCCTATTTCAGGCCAGACACACAACCGACAGTCATATGATCAAATATTGTAGTATGAGTGGATGTTGTGAATGGCATCCA
Organism: Triticum aestivum; assembly: GCF_018294505.1. Classification (NCBI taxonomy): domain Eukaryota; kingdom Viridiplantae; phylum Streptophyta; class Magnoliopsida; order Poales; family Poaceae; genus Triticum; species Triticum aestivum. Next base: position 19,897,878 of record NC_057802.1, on the reverse strand, counting down.
CATCCTTAAGCAGGGACCAATCTATTAGTTATTTTATATAGTCGAGGTACTAGTTTATGACAATCTAGCATACTTGGAGATGGTGTGATCATAACTTAATTTGAATTTCAGCATCCGTTTCCCATTCTTACACTAAAAAAGGTTCTAAGTAGATGTACATTCAGAGACATAGATGCATTCTCTCTCTTCTCCCTGGTTCCGTTTTAGATATAAGGAAAGCTTTCACTTCTCTTTCCATTTCAAGGAAGTTGTCATATACACTGAAGAGTCCATGGAATATATATGCACAAGATAGTGTGAATCATGGAAGCTAGAAATGTGTATATCACAGTTGACGAAACTTATGATGGACGGTGAGATCATATCTTAAAATGAATTTCTGACATGAAATCAATATAATTAATGGCATAGTCCCATGCACCAACCTTAACATGCATACAAAATGCCGCATATGCTTGCATATATGTATGTTGCCCCATCCACTCTCAGCCACTAAGTGTGAGAAAGACGAACCAACAAACTCACATGCCTACACACTCCACTACTATTAATCAGGCAAGTAACAAGTGCAGAACCAAAATTATCGATGTAGCGGCTTCACTAGCTTGAAGGACTGTGATCACAGACGAAAGAAGCCATTAAAAGCCTAATTTTGGGAATGCGATGCATCATGAAAGAAAATGGAAGTTCACTTTGGGCATAGTGGTGTTCCATCCTTCATATGTTCACTTTGAGAACGCCGATGGCCACGGCGACCACCGTGATGACCATCGTCATGGCGCGCCCGAACGGCGGTGGCTTCATCTGCCGTGCCGGGCCGAGTGGCGGCAGCACCGGTGGTGGCGGCAAAAGCTGAGCGGTGCTTGTGCCGGCGACGAGGATGCAAAGGACGACGAGGAGTTGCGCGCGCACCCCCATCGTGACAAGCCCACAACCACTGAACTGGCAAAATAGAAAATACGCACCTCGTGCGTCACACGACGAGGAGGTGCAGCATGTAGTGGTGTGTTCTGAGCCAAATGGATTGGCCGTCCTTCCTCGATTATTATTCTTTTTTTTTGGGAATCCTCGATTATTATTCTAAATGTTTTTGAGCGTGATTACTAATTCGATGTGTTTTAGAGCAACTCTAGCAGACCCACATCCCGCCGGCCCGCAAAACGCGTTTGCAGTTCGCGCAAAACCGCTTTTGCGGGCCGGCTTGGACGGCCACAGATGCAGACCCCTCAAACGGACCCGTAAAAATGCATATTCGCGGAATATGCTTTTTTACGGGTCGGCTATGTGGGGTCTGCTCTTTGCGCCGCTGCATCCCGCATCTCATCGGCCCGCAAATATCAAATCCAACATAATACAACAATCCAAAACCAAACTAAATTATTCAAATCAAACATAATACAATAATCATCCATATTACAAATAATTATTCAAATCACCATAGCAAACTTAAATAATGCAATACAAAACCTGTCATGAATACAAATACAAATGAATACAAAAATGAGTCACTGTCCAGCCCTTTGCCAATGGTGCTCAATGAGATCCTCCTGAAGTTGAAAGTGGGTGTTTGCATTTTCAATCTTCTTGTATGTTTGAAGAAAAGCTCTAATGCGGTTAGGGTCTCTAGCTGGTTTGAGACGACTACCCACATTGTCATAGAAGAATTTCAAGTTCATTCCTCTCTCATCTTCAAGAATCATATTGTGCAGGATAACACAACATGTCATAATATTTTTCAATGTTTTCTTATCCAAAAAACGAGCAGGACCACGGACAATGGCAAACCTAGACTGCAAAACACCGAATGCTCTTTCAATGTCTTTTCGGGCTGCCTCTTGCACCCTTGCAAATTCACATTGCTTTTTAGTTTTGGGTTCTTTGATGCTTTTGACAAATGTGCACCAAGGAGGGTATATACCATCTGCAAGATAGTACCCCTTTGTGTATTCATGCCCATTGATAGTGTAGTTGCAAGTAGGAGCATCACCACTAGCAAGCCTAGCAAACAAATGAGACCGTTGCAACACATTGATATCATTAAGAGTGCCCGGCATACCAAAAAAGCAATGCCAAATCCATAAATCCTCGGATGCTACGGCCTCTAGCACAATTGTTGCATCACGAGACTTGCCACAATACATTCCTTGCCATGCCTTGGGGCAATTTTTTCAAGTCCAATGCATACAATCAATGCTACCTAGCATGCCAGGCCAACCTCTCCTCTCATTAGTTGCCATCAATTTCTTTGTGTCATCTTCGTTGGGTGCCCGAAGATACTCAGGACCAAAGACACGGATGATCACCTTTGCAAATCTACGCACAGACTCAATTGTAGTATCTTCACCAATGCGAAGGTACTCATCGGCATAGTCAGCCAGAACACCATATGCAATCACCCGCATTGCCGCGGAGATTTTTTGATATGCACTAAATCCCTTTAAGCCCGCATCATTTCTTCTTTGAGTATAAAATACCGGCAATTTGCCTCGCAAGCTTGAACAATTTTGACAAAGAGGGATCGGCGCATTCGGTACCTTCTCCGGAAGAGGTGCGGTGGATATGTAGGATTCTCCGCGAAGTAGTCTTGCATCAACATCTCGTTCCCAAGATGACGATTCCGGGGAATGCAAAGACGCCCGACGGTCGATCCTCACCTCCTCTTCCGGTTCTCGTCTTCGTGCTCCTTCACGGAAAGTGCCATGACCAATGTTTGTTGCCGAAAGTTCGTAAGCATGGTCTCAACATCCGAGTCCATCCGAATCGGACGAATCGGAGAGCAAGAACTTCTCGCACGGGCTCAACTCCATCTACATGCGCACCGGAGCGTCAAATTAACTATACCGCTCGCAAAAATCACAACAAAACGCACTAACCGGTGGTGGACGCGGCGGGTGATCCCGTGCGGCGACGAAGAGGCGGGCCCGATGGTGGTCGATCCCCGGCGGCGGCAGCGACGAGGGCGGCTCTTCTCACTTGATCCGGGGGGGTCGGTGCAGCGCGGGGTGTGGGGCGGCCCCGTGGACCGATTCCGCCCGCAGATTTGGCCGGAATCGCCGGCGGCGGGCAGGCGGAAGCAAGGGCGGTCGGCGGCGGAAGGAGGGGGGAAAGCGCGCGGGCTGAAATGTCCCTCCCGCCAACTGCTTCTCGGTGATGCAGGGCACCGCAGCCGCGAGGAGGAAACCCACGTATTCCCGGGTTGAGGTCGGGATTTTGCCGCGCCCCTCAAAATTTTTTGCGGGCCGGGGCGGGATGCGGGCTCTGAAGGGGCAAGTTTTTCCGCCCCTACCCGCATTTTGGCGATTATTTTGCGGGACGGGGGCGGATGCGGGGTCTGCTAGAGTTGCTCTTAACTTTCCACAAGCACAATGTCGTAGAGCCTGGACACGAACCAGGTGAGCTAATGTGCAAGCTGATCAACTGGCAGAGTGTCTATAGTGCACTGAATGTCAAAGGTTGAAGAGAACAACAAACAGAGGGGTATCCTTCCGGGAGCCCCTGGTTATTTTTGGTGCACTTGGCGAGCTCTCAGCTGTCGCATGCTGGGCACCCCCTCAGGATTTTATTTTTATTTTATTTTTCTGTACGCAGTTTCACTGAAATAAGATTAAGAGCTCCTATTTGGCGCTTTTACCATCAAATAATCACTATATGGTGCTATTTGCAAGGCGAAATAGTGTCGCCTGCCTCACTCCGCTTATTTTTTTCGTGTCACCCATTCCTAGAAAATCCAGCAACAGAGATCAAGGAAAAAAATAGCTGTGGTTTTTTGTTACCCCCTCCATTCTAAAATAAGTGTCATAGATTAAATAAACTAAAACCACGGCAGTTATTTTGAAACACAGGGAGTGGATTTTAAAATTTCATGAATTCAAAAAAATATCCATGGATTCCAAAGATGTTCACGGATTACAAAATGCTCACAAATTCTATAAATATTTGCTATTCTTAAAAATTACATGAATTTCATTATTTTGCAAATTTTAAAAATGTCCTGAATTATGAATCCGTTTCTTAATTTAAATATGTTCATGAATTACAAAACTGTTCAGGAATTGGAATTATGTTCATGAAATTATAAAAGTATTCACAAGTCTAAAAGATGTTCACAAATTTTAGAAAATGGTCATGGATTAAAATAGAAAAATATAACAAAAATAGAAGAAAATAAATAGAGGAAAGGGTAAAAAAGAAAACCGTCAACTCGCCAAAGTAATCACAAAAAAAATACAAACAAAAACCAAGTAGAACCTTCCCAAAACAGGAAAACCCACTATTGTGGAATCTTGTACATGGGTTAAGCCATTACCGAGGGATCCCTGTTACTTACAGAAAGACAAGTAATCCACGCAACAAAGATGGAGTCAGCAATTTCAAAAAATAAGTTCAATAAAGGTTCAGGGCATCAGAGACGTTATTCCAAGTTACCAAGGAGACTAGTGGTAATGAAGTTGAAGAGCGCCAGGTGTTTGTCCAATGTCCTAGTTAGTGAATCACTGGCGGAGTGTTCTGAGGAGTGAGGACCCTTCTTTGAAACTCACTCCGGGCCTCTGCGAAGAGAGGGTCGGCCCGAAATAGTGTCGCCTGCCTCACTCCGCTTATTTTTTCGTGTCACTCGTTTCTAGAAAATCCAGCTATAGACAGCAAGGAAAAAAACAGCTGTGTTTTTTTGTTACCCCCTCCATTACAAAAAAATGTCATAGTTTAAATAAACTAAGACCACGCCAGTTATTTTGAAACAGATAGAGTGGATTTTAAAATTTCATGAATTCAAAAAATATCCATGGATTCTATAGATGTTCACGGATTACAAAATGCTCACAAACTGTATAAAATATTTGCTATTCTTAAAAAGTACATGAATTTGTTTGTTTTGCAAATTTTAAAAATGTCCTGAATTATGAATCTGTTTCTTAATTGAAATATGTTCATGAATTAAAAAAATGTTTAGGGAAGATATAATTATACAAAGCAGAAAAGGCATAATACTTATAGCAGGGAACAGATCAATCCGGAAATGAATGGTGAGATTCAGAGGATATATGTTCCCATAGACCATTTAGTTATTTCCCATAAAGAGAGATAACCATATTGCAGACCGTGAAGCACCCAAACCTCATGGGGTATTACGGTACGTATCAATTTGAAGGGAAGATTAGGATTCTGCTTGAATTTATGGACTCGGGATCTCTTGATGGCCGGCACATCACTGACGAGGCATTGCCTGCCTGTGTGGCTAAACAGATGCTATAGCTATTGCCTATTTACACAGTCGAAAAATTGTTCATCGAGGTACTAAACCAGGGAATACTTTGGTTGATGATGTTAACAGAGTAAAGATTGCCGACTTTGGGGTTAGTCGCATGCTTAGCTCGACGGCCTGCAATACTTCAGATCGAACAGTCTTCTACCTTAGCCCGGACAAGATCGACCCACAAGGCATGAATGGGGGAAGATACGACGTGTACGCATCAGACATTTGGCCATTCAGATTAACTGTCTTAGAGCTGTACTTGGGCAGATATCCCTATGGCGACAAGAAGCAACTAGAAGGGCAGGGGGTGATAGCTATCGCAGAGCATATCCGTTATACTAATCTGCCTCGGCCACCATCCGATGCATCTCCCAAGTTAACATAATTTCTTAGCATGTGCTTATAGAAGAAGGATGGCAGAAAGCGCTTGAAAGCAGCAGTAGGCTAGTTGGCGCTGCAAGGTGAGCGGTAGTGGGTCGGCCCAACATCGCTCTCGTCTAGCAACATGCTTAAAAACAAATGGGAATAAAAACAATCTTCACCATCATTGTTCTGCGAGATGTGGGTTCGAAACCGCATGCCAACTTTGTGTAGTAACGAGTGCACCGCGATCACTTTGATGTGTTCTATACGAAAACAACGCTATTTGACCCTTATTTCAGCCTAGTATAAATTACTTGAAAAAATAAAAAAATAAATTTGAAAAAGAATTCACAAATTTTTAAACAGTTCATAGATTTTGGAAAAAGGTTCACGGATTTTTAAAAAAATGTTCACAAAATAAAAGAAAGTTCATCAAATTTGAAAAAGTTTACGAGTTGTAAAACATTTCACCAGATTTTGAAAAAAATAATCGACTTTGAAAAAGATTTCAGGGATTTATAAAAAAGTTCACAAATTCGAAAAATGTTCACCATATTTATATAAAAAGTTCATTTATTTTGATACATAATTCGTGTATTTAAAAAAATAACGGAAAAATAACCAAGAAAAAAGGAAAAAGGAAAATTGAAAATTAAAAAAATAACGGAAAAATAACCAAGAAACAAGGAAAAAGGAAAATAATAAAGAAGAACAAATGAAAAACGTTGTAACAAATCACATTAGGTTTAACACCAAAGAAGGAGGTCGTGTGTTCGAATCGCAACCGAAGGACCTAAATAGAGTCAGGCCCAGGACTAAAAGCGAACATGTTGCACGACAAACCGAGGATTTCTTTTCATTTTGTTTTTTCCTTCTTGTTTTGTTTTCGCGTTTCTACACTATTTTTGAAATGTTTTCAAAAGTATTATAACATATTAAGAAAATAATATATTTTAATAATCTATATATAACGTTTCACGTGTATTGAGAATTTTTATTTTTTTAAGAAGTGTTCATCGTGTAATAAAAGATTGTTGTCTATCTTAATATGTTTATCATATATTGAAAAGCATTCTTGAAAGAAGTTAAATGTGTAATTAAAAAAATATCAATGTGTATTTTAAAAAGCTTAATGTGTATTTGTGTATTTGAAAATAATTATCTGTATTTTTGAAAAATATCCAAACATATTTGGAAATGTTATTATTTAGATTTAAAAGAAAAATCAATATATTTAAAATATTTTAATTGTGTGGTTGGCATGCATTTAGAAATTACTATGTGTACTTATATATTTATAATATATTCAACATTTATTTTAAGAAGTTCAAATATTATTTTAAGAAATGTTTAATTTCTATTTGGAAAAGATGTTCAATGTAACTAAATAATTTGCTTCTATTTGAAAAATATATAATGTGGATTGAAGAAATATTGAACATGTATTTTAGAATGGTCAATGTTTATATTCTAAAAATTATCAAAGTGTATTTGTTGTATTTTAAAAAAGTGTTCAACTTATATTAAAATGCTCATCGTGTCTTTAAGAATGTTTTGCATGCATTAAAAAATATTGAACTTGTATTTGAAAATGTTCTAGCTTGTTTTAAAGTAGAAAAAAGAAAAGGAGAAAAAGAAAAAAGGCAAAGCTAGAGAAGTGGAAAATTTAAAAGAAGAATCAACAAAAGGAAACAAAAAAGGACAAAATATAATTACAAATTAAATATAAAAACGAAATAAGAAACTGGGAATGAAAAAAAATAAAAACTGAAAACTTGGGGAAAAAGGACAAAAAAAAGGAAAAACCGAAATATGACAAATATTTCCTAGTTACCACCATGTGAGTTTTTGTATGTTGTATGTAGTATCTATCAAAACCGAGAGTATGTATGTGTCATATGTAGTATATAAGAATAATTATGTAGTATATAGCCTATATTTTTGTGTTGTATCTACTTTTTTTAGTTTATTGTTTATTATGTACCAATATGAAAGTATTTTCAGAATATACAAAAACTATGGGCTCACACGCAATTTTTATTATAACTTGCTTTGCAATATCTTAGATGTAGTATATGAACATAGTTAGAATGATAAAATAGTATATATACTATCACATGGGAGCATATGGGACATGAGGGTCACTACCCCCGGGCGAGCGCTAGCATGAGCACTATATAGAATTGTCGCCACAAATTCCCACGATTGCGTGACCATTGTGTCAAACACGTCGTTGCAAGGGGTATGTGATCTCATAAGTCTTGAGTCTGTCTTGGAAAGGGGAACTCGTATTTGACGCATCATGCATCAATTTGCACACTTCCGCACAAGCGTGTCCCCCGACTAGGTCACGACAATGGCGAGGCACGTGAGCACCCCATTAGTTTGTTTTTATTCAGTTTAAAAAATAGGAAACTTATGTTCGTAAATCACATATCTCTTAAACATTTGAGAAGATTTGTATGAAAGCATCAACATTTTTTACAACACTTGTGATATTTTTGGAAAAACTCCAATGTTTCTTCAAACTTTCATGTATATTTTTTGAAAAAATTGAACATTATTTTTCAAACATGGAATTTTGAAACACAATTTTATAGAATAATCCAACTTTTTGTTTATTTGAAACATAAACTTTTTCTAAAAAGTCTGAACATTTTTTGAAATTTTCGTTTTTAAATGTCTTTTAAAAAAAGGAGGTGAAACGAGACCGAAACTGAAGGGTTTCTAAAACCGATAAAACAGAATATAAATGTTCCAACAGGTTGCCAAAATTGTTTATATTTTTTAACCACCGCGACGAAAACCTAAAGCTTCCACTAAGAACAACATTTTCATAAAGACGACCAAGCATTTAAAATATCCACCTCTTTTCTTATAGGTTACTCATGAATTATTTGATAATGCGGAAACATACGTCCTATTTCAGGCCAGACACACAACCGACAGTCATTTGATCAAATATTGTAGTACGAGTGGATGCTGTGGATGGCATCCACATCCTTAAGCAGGGACCAATCTATTAGTTATTTTATATAGTCGAGGTACCAGTTTATGACAATCTAGCATACTTGGAGATGGTGTGATCATAACTTAATTTGAATTTCAGCATCCGTTTCTCATTCTTACACTAAAAAAGGGTTCTAAGTAGATGTACATTCATAGACATAGATGCATTCTCTCTCTTCTCCCTGGTTCCACTTTAGATATAAGGAAAGCTTTCACTTCTCTATCCATTTCAAGGAAGTTGTCATATACACTGAAGAGTCCATGGAATATATATGCAAAAGATAGTGTGAATCATGGAAGTGTATATCACACTTGACGAAACTTATGATGGACGGTGAGATCATATCTTAGAATGAATTTCTGACATGAAATCAATATAATTAATGGCATAGTCCCATGCACCAACCTTAACATGCATACAAATGCCGCATATGCTTGCATATATGTATGTTGCCCCATCCACTCTCAGCCACTAAGTGTGAGAAAGACGAACCAACAAACTCACATGCCTACACACTCCACTACTATTAATCAGGCAAGTAACAAGTGCAGAACCAAAATTATCGATGTAGCGGCTTCACTAGCTTGAAGGACCGTGATCACAGACGAAAGAAGGCATTAGAAGCCTAATTTTGGGAATGCGATGCATCATGAAAGAAAATGAAAGTTCACTTTGGGCATCGTGGTGTTCCATCTCCCATATGTTCACAACAGGTCCGGGAGAAAGAGAAACGACCGCATTGTTCCCCACTCGTATGCCAATTGGATCCGAGCTGAGTTAGACTGGAGGTGCATAGAACTGGCTAAGTTGGGGAGCAACATCTAGAGAGGACCACCAGTGATTAAACTGTTTGCTGGGCATCACTCTACGTCTAGAGAGTTCCAAAATTAAGAATTTTTGGAGCACACCACAACAGAAAATCATGAAATATTTATTTCTTGTGTTTGTGTTTTGATTTTTTATAACTTCGCTTATACAAGTGCGGGAAAGATAAATATGGTATTGCATTTATTCCCATTTAATGTAGAAACATGTAGACATAAATAGCAAATGCATGCAAAAAAATTATTGTGTGCATGTGTTTGAGCACCTTTTGTGTCTTTCCATTTTTCTGTAAATTCCACATCCAAGCTCAAGCACCTAGTGTAATAGGGAGTGAAAGTCATGTGGATTAAACACGTAGTTTTAGATTGTATATATGATGAATGCTTTTCGTTTTTCTATTTTCATTTTTGGTGCTATCTATGATTTTTCTTTGTGTAACTCATCTTGGGAGGTTACCTTTTCTTGTGGGGAATTTGGTAAGTCAACTTTGCCAACCATGTCAAGAACATGTGTGAAGCTAGTAATGGACCAGTGTAATCACCATTTTGTCGCAATACTAATTTCCTATTCATTCGGAAGAAACTTTCTAAATCCTACAAAAATGAGTTGGCCAGAGTCAATCTTTCATACCCCCTCCATCTCCTTATACAAGTCCACTATGAAAAATATATTTTGCATCTATACAAGGCCACTAACAGTAATCGAGGCAAAATTTAGTGATGTTTTCTCGTACTAGCAACTTGTTTAATACTTGCATGCACGTAGTCATAATGACATTGTACTACTTTATTCTCATTTCTTCATTGCATGCATGCGGGCATTCTCAGTTGGCTTGCAAAGCAGTTATTAAATTTTACCTTGGTACATATAATTTGAGTATGTAGCCTTGTATAAGGGAATGGAGGGAGTACATTAATGTTGAATTTGCAAATGAATTTAGTTCAATGGAGGAAACAAAAATATAGATAGTTTAGCGTTATCTCAGCAACACAATAAGGCTGGAATGAAAGGTGAGAGCAACATTGCGATATAGTACACGGAAAGGTATCTCATAGTGAAATAGGTAGTCTCCGCGTTACTCACACACACTTGTGTAATGACGCCCTTTATTAGTTGTCCCTGATACATGGAAGCGTAAGAACAGATAAATGCAAAGAGAAAAACAATTCAAAAAAAAAAAATAGCTTGGGCTCTTGTTTGTTTTGATTGCACAATGAGGCTCCAAGGGTTTGCATTGTCGTAACCGTTTCCACCTCCTCGGCCACCGCCGGTCCGGCCATTTTTACCACCGCCCTCACAACCACCGTTGCCCGAAGCATTTTCATTTGTATAGGAGGCATCGTCGTCATTATTCGCCTCGCTCAATCCAGATCCGACGCCACCACCTGTCCCAAAGCCACAGGACTCAACAGGGCAGTCTTCGTCGTCGTCCACCTCTACGCTCACAAATAGGGAATTAAAGTCATGTCGATTAAACATGTACGTATATTCATATTGGATTAATATGATGAATGTTTATCTATTTCCATTTTTGGTGCTATTTGTAATTTTTTCTTTGTGTAACTCATCTTGGGTGGTAACCTTTTTTGTTGTTGAGGGAAACTTGTGACGTATTTGTTTTTGGGGGGAATTTGGGAAATCAACTTTGCCAACCACGTGAAAGACATATGTGCAGCCAGTAATGGACCATTTAGATCACCATTTTGCAGCAATACTAATTTCCTATTCCTTTAGAATAAACTTTCTAAAACCTACAACAAATGAGTTCAATATAGATGGCGGAAAAAAAGATAGTTTAGTGTTATCTCAGCAACACAATAAGCATGGAATGAAAGGTTGGAGTAACATTTAGATAAACACGGTTGGGAGTGATACATAAAAGTTTCTCACAGTGAAATAGCTAGTCTCCGTGTTACTTGCACACGCCTATGTAATGAAGCCCTTTATTAGTTGTCCCTACACTAGTAGAAAACAGGGCTTTGGTTCGGCCAGAAAAGAGCATTAATCCTGGTTGCATTACGAACCGGGACTAATGTGAGCATTAGTCCCGGTTCGAGCGGCTAGGGCACCGTACATGCATTAGTCCCGGTTCAAATGGGACCTTTAGTCCCGGTTGGTGCCACGAACCGGGACTAAAGGATGCGATGCCCATTAGTACCGGTTCGTGGCACCAACCGGTACTAAAGGTTAGACCTTTAGTCCTGGTTCGAGCCACCAACCGGTACTAATGAGGTTTGAGGCATTAGTACCGGTTCATGGCACGAACCGGTACTAAAGGTCCCATTTTCAAACTCTACCCCCCCCCCCCCCCCGCGATCACCTTTTCAGTTTTGTAAAAAGCAAAAGAAAATGATAAAAACTTTAAAAATTAAAATCCTTCCAGATGTAGTTATGTTACTACATGTACTAGTTAGGAAAATTTAAAAACTTAAATTTGGACATGTTTTGCAAAAAGTGTAGGGAAAATGTAAAACGGCTATAACTTTTGCATACGATGTCAGAAAAAAGTATAATATATCAAAATGTTCCGCACGAAAATCCGCATCCGATTTTGACGGCCTACGGCCTGTTTGCAAATTTTTAGAATCCTCAAATTCTAAAAGGAAAAAAAGTTATGCTCAAATTTCTATTTTTTTTGAATTTTTGTTAAATCTGGTCAAACTATGGTCAAACTACTTATTCAAGAAGTATTAGTGTTACTAAATAATTATTCAAGAATATTAGTGTTACTAAATAATTATTTCAGTTCTTTTGAATTTTGGTCAAATCTGGTCAAACTGTGGTCAAACTATGGTCAAACAATGGTCAAACTAATTACTCAAGAAATATTAATGTTACTAAATAATTATTTTAGTTTTTTTGAATTTTGGTCAAATCTGGTCAAACTATGGTCAAACTGTGGTCAAACTATGGTCAAACTACTTATTCAAGAAATATTAGTGTTACTAAATAATTATTGTTTTTTAGAACAATAGTTTCAAACTCAAACAGTGAAATGTGTGACTTCATGCTCAAGCTAAATTCCTGAGGGTTAATAGGATTGACATCTTACTATTGTCAGGAAAACAACAAGTGCAGACTTGGAAACGAGGGAGAATAGAACCCGGAAGTTAAGCGTGCTCAGGCTGGAGTAGTGAGAGGATGGGTGACTAGAGATTAGAGGTTAAATTGAGCAGTGATGAGGGGTGATTAGAGATTAGAGATTAAAATAATTCAGAAATTTAAAAATAAAAAAAAATTTCAAAAAGAAAATCATAAAATTTCCTTCAGTACCGGTTGGTGTTACCAACCGGGACTAAAGGTGGACCTCCAGGCAGCGGCCACGTGGAGGGCCTTTAGTCCCGGTTCGTGTAAGAACCGGGACTAAAGGGGGAGGCTTTAGTAACGACCCTTTAGTCCCGGTTCCAGAACCGAGACTTAAGGCCCTTATGAACCGGGACTAAAGGCCCTTTTTCTACTAGTGCTAATACATGGAAACATAAGAACAAAACAAGTGCAAATAGAAAAAAGCGAACGACAATAGCTTGGGCTCTTGCTCTGTTTTGATTGCACGAAGAAGCTTCAAGGGTTTGCGTCAAAGTAACCGTTTCCACTGCCTGCGCCCCGGCCGGTTCCACCATTTTTACCACCACCCTCGCCACCACCATTACCGAAAGCATTTGCATTTGTGTAGGAGGCACCACCGTTGTTGTTCGCCTCGCTTGAACCTGATCAGGTGCCACCACCTTTCCCAAAGCCACTGGAGTCAGCAGGGCAGTCGTCGTCATCGTCGGCCGCCTCTCCACCATCGCCCCCGCCACCGGAACCACCTGCGCTTGTACTCCCACCATCACCACCATAGGATGACGACCCTTGGCTCATCTGACCAGAGCTTGAGCCGCTACCGGACCCAGCGCCATACCCAGTACCATTATACCCTGACCAACCACCCCCGCCTCCGCCACCTCCAGCACTTCCATGGGTTCCTCCGCTTCCACTCTGAGCAGCTCCCTGGCCATTCCCGCTTCCTCCTCCGCCGCCGCCGTTCACCGCTCCTCCACCCTCTCCGCCTCCAGTGCCCTGTTCCCTAGGAACTAGAGTATCTAGATACCCTACCAGCACTGGCTAATCCAATGCTAAACATTACAACCAGGGTAAGCGATATGAGCTTAGTGCAAGACATTGTGATCGAATCAGTGGGTGGGATGGTGCTAAGGATGGTCATAGTGGGGAGTAACTTATACTAGTGTCATGCATATGACACTAGTCTAAGTTACTACCTCCATAGTGCAAAGTAACATAGTAGTAGTGTCATAGATGACTTCATTTATTAGCTTGTGGACTCATCCTTTCTCGAAAAGCGCTATGTTACAGTAACATATTATGTTACTCTAAACACCTCTCTTCTCATTAAGTACATGCCGCATAAGCAAAATTTGCTTGAAGTGCGCTATGTTACTAGCTAAATTACTCCCACTATGACTAGCCTAAACAAGAGATCGCGTGGGCATTTATAGTGCTGGCTCTAAGCAGCCACATGCAGCTAGCTAGTGGTGAATTCTGAGATCTGGTGCTCTCTTAGTTCAGACCATTTATGATCTGATCACTGGATAAAGTATATTATTTTCCTGGAGAAAGTTTGGCTATTTCATGTGAAAGCATTCACAATTGTGTATTTGCTACTTTATTGCTGTGTTGTATAGCTGCTGTAGGCACACATACACATTCATACATTGGTCTTGTCCTCTATTTTATTTCCTTTGCAGGCAAGTTAGGCTAGTATTTAGGTAGGCCGCAGTTCCTCTCCTCCGCTCTCATGCTCAATTTCTAGTGTTTTGAGTTGACAAGTACAAATGCAAACAGTTTACAGTTGGGTCTTCCCGCCAATTATTCGAGTTGTTCCACTGCAATTAACATAGTTGGTACTTTGCTATCATATAATTTAATGATTGTCAACATACGATCAGGATGCTAATATACTCCTTCCATTTCATCTCTGTAGCCATTGTTTCTCATCATCAGCCACTGTCTACGGGTGGCCCAAGGAACTGCCACCTGGGCCATGGAGTCCGTCGCCATCTCGTCCACCGCGCTCGCCAACGGAGGGGTAAGCCAAAGCCGTTGTACTTCTCTTTTCCTAATTTTGTTTGGCAGAACTAAAGCACGGGCTCATCTCCTCCAATTTCCACTTTTTGGTTCAGACATCATACTGTTCTGTTCTTCAATCCTTGTTGTGCTTATTCCTGAAGCCCGTGCTGCTCTGAGATGCAGGACAACATACCCCTGGGCGAGCTAGTGCGTGCCATGGGAGCTGGAGTTGGAGGGCTGCCGTAGGCCTCCATGCTTCCTCTGCTGGAAACTGCGTCATCTTCATGTACAAGTCTGCTCTCGGAGTCCTCCTTCATTCGTTGATACCTTCCTATTAGGGATCTTGTTTTGGTCCTCGTACACTTCCTGTGTTTGGGTGGTCTCATACAATTCTGGCGTCCTTTTGATCTGTATTTTTTGGGTAAGAATATAAATTTTGACCATCAGGGAAAAGCTAGAGTCGGTGGTTGACCTGTTTCTCCAGAAAGAATAATGTCATTCTTTCTTTGTGCTAGGACAAACAAGGTCGAGCTGGACGCAACCAAGGTCGCCTATGGGCAAGGGCAACCTCTAGCTCAAGCTGCTCGAGGTGGATGCCCAAGATCAAGCCGGTTCCTACGCCTTGTTTGCCTTGTTCGCGTCGTCCCCATCGGAACCGGGCTGCTTGCCGTATTTATGGGTGAGAACCATTTTCCCTCTCTGTCAATCCAATTTGAAAAACAGATGGCAGATTGTGGAGAAGTACCATTGGCTAAGTTTTGTGGGTGGTTGTGGTGCAGCCCAAGCTACCAATGTAGATTCATATTTGTTTTAAAAGACTAGTTAGTTTCTGTTTCTGACAATGAAAATAAGCAGGAGTGGCAAGTTCTGTTAGATGGTGTCTGCTGGAATAAAGAAATAATACTAGATGTAGTTCTGCGTGCATACCTCCAAACCATGTTCATGTGTTTGATTCAGACTGCAGGCATCATATACTGTACATGTAGGATTTAGACGAACCAGCAGTGTAAATCTGCACTGAACTCCAAACCACAAAACTCTCATAAGCAGCCGAAGAAGGTCTGGGGATTTGTTTGGTTGATTAGCTTCTGTCCCGTGATGTTGTTTGGATCTTCGGTAAACTTTTTGTGTTTGGGTCTCCCAGGCAGAGACAATTCCGTCATCTTTTGGAGCTGTATTTTTGGGGAGAAGAATAGAACAATAGAAAATTTTGACCACTGGGAAAAAGCTAGATTCGGTGGTTGTCCTGTTTCTCCAAAAATAATAATGTCATTTGTTTCTTTGTGCTAGGACAAACAAGGTCGTGCTGGCCGCGACCAAGGTCTACTATGGGCAAGGGAAACCTCTAGCTCAAGCTGCTCGAGGTGGGCACCGGTGCCCCAGAGCAAGCTTGGCTCCTCGGCCCTGTTCATGTCGCTCCCATCGGAACCGGGCCGCTTGCTGTTCGTATGGGTGAGAACCATTTTCCTTCTGTGTCGATCCAAACCATGTTCGTAGTATGTTTGGTTCAAAAAACATACTGCACCTTGTGGAGAAGTACGCTTTGTTAAGTGTTGTTGGTGGTCGTATTGAAGCTCAAGCTACCAGTGTAGAATCCTTTTTGTTTTGAAAGACTAGTGATGTAACTGCAGTCTAGATCAGAGGCCAAGAAGTAACTTATAAAACCTGAACAAAGTAGCCAACGGAAAGGTGCGACGGCACCCGGGTGTCCCGGCACCCTATAATTATGTCCGTCCAGCTGCGTTACGATTCACGGGAGCTACTGTGCAGCTGCAGTCGTTTAGCAGGCTTAGTGTAATTAGTCTGGCTTTTTTAAGGGGACAGACAGCGACGGGAGGGAGGGAGTAGCTATGGAGGAATAGGCTTGGCAGGAGTAGGCCTGGCAAGAGGTCTGTGATATTCAAGCGATGGTTGAAAGGACAGCATGCAGACGGTGCTCACGGGGCACACAGGTCCAGGAGGCTCATTTTTTAAACCCATCGGCCGACGTTAATAGTGAATACTGACAGCTCACTGAAATCGGCCCCACATATCATTCTCCTTTTTGGATCTGATGGACGGTACTCGTGGCTCACGAACTCCACCGTCCTAACTAGCCAATGGGGATTAATTGGTTAGGTCGGTTGAATGTACCAGCTCCAAGTATATTTGTGTCCGGTGAATTGTACCAGGTCCAAGTATGGTTAGGTCGGTTGAATGTACCAGCTCCAAGTATATTTATGTCCGGTGAATTGTACCAGGTCCAAGTATGGTTAGGTTGGTTGAATGTACCAGCTCCAAGTATATTTATGTCCGGTGAATTGTACCAGGTCCAAGTATGGTTAGGTCGGTTGAATGTACCAGCTCCAAGTATATTTGTGTTTGGTGAATTGTACCAGATTCAAGTATTGATGAGTCCACTGAATGAGTCCACTGAATGCTCGTTCTAAAAATGATGTGATCATGGTTTGGCTTTCAGGATTTGCTGAATTAACCTAGGTATCATTCATATACTGTTTTTCTTAATAATATGGTGCATTCATAGCTTAGCTGTAACTTGGCCAGTTTCCGGTGACTTACCTGCCGGTTTTCAACAAATTTTCTATATTCCCTTGAAATCTACACCTGTTGTTCCATCATAGTTTTGTTTATATTGGTTTTCATCACATCAGAAGTTATACTAGTTCGGGCAGATGTACAGTACTAGTTCGCCATTCGTTGGTGCTATAATGGTTGTCTTTCACCTATCGAATGTTCTTAAGTTGAAACCATGATCCTCTGATGCATATATGTTTAAGTCCAAACATCTTGCCTATGTTCCCACATTGCTGGCTTAGCTTGATTACTCTCATGGCTAATTGTGCTGACTAGAAGTTGTGTTTTTGCTCCATAGGACATAATGAAGCCCGGGGCAACCATGGAGACGAGGAAGGCGAGGGTTGACATGCACAGAGGGTCGATGCGATGCTGCCAAGACTTTGGCCTAGCAAGAGCTGGACCTATCCAAGAGGTATAATGCATAAAAAAACTTATAAATACACAAGGGTTGTTATTAGGACCTGGCCATCTTGAATCTCTTCTTGTTTGTTGTTGTTTCTTTCCAAATTCTTCACTCTGTATGTATAGTAGAGTGGTCATAAGAGTAGAGTTATGGGAGACAAAAGGAATTCTCTGTTAGTAGAATCGTTTTTCTTCTTTGCATCTGGGGACGGCGGGTGTTGATTTGTGACACTTGTTGGACAGTAGCAGCAGCTCATGCTTGTCAATGTTGTAAGTAATCAATCCCTCATCTCTGCAGCTCGCACAAGCGGCCGGCCGCCTCCTCAGCAGCGCCACCACCCGTGCGTTTCACACCATCTGGACCTCCCCTGAGTGCAGACGACTGCCTGCCTCGCCACCGCGTGCTCCCGGCGCTCCAGCGCACCAAACAGCAGCGTGCGAGCTCACGAACGAGGGCCCTGCAGCCGACTTCCACCGGCGACAGCTAGGGGAGGGAGGGGAGCTTCGGGTGGCGGCTAGGGTTTCGCCACCCAAGTTGCCCCTGGGAGCGACGCGGGCTCGTTGATGTCTGTGTTGGTGACACTAATCTCTCACTTTGTGAGACACCACTTTAATAATCCTGAAGTAACAAGCAAAATACAGTTGTCAGTTTTATTCATGCTGAGTCGCGTGACTGTTTGTACTCTTGACTACATAAGTCACTTTGAGCCTTTTGCACTCCTGCCTTTATAATGATCACCAATAACTCCCATGTATGAAACTGTAGTTGTCGAGCCCTTGCCGTTTCCTTTTGGTCAGATTTCATCAACCATGAATGTTCAGAACACGTAAAATTGCTTAGTGATCTACATTAAATTCTGAAATCTAGGGTGTCGGATCATTCCTGGTCATTAGTGGACGCTATGTGTGATACGTTTGATGATATCCTTATTCTAGAGTAGCAGGTATGTTCCGATAATTCAGGGTAGTGCTTGCATGTTTAAAATATTCTTCTTGTATTATACATCTAGAGAAATTTGCGTATTCTCTGTGGAGGCATGAAACTATTACAGTGGTTAGTACAGAGCTGATGCTGGCTTTATGTTAGTAGTAGTGATTTTCTGGTGGCAGAAAAATTTGGGGTTAATGATGGGTTGATGATGCTCGAGGGTTTTACCAAGATGATATTATAATCTTGCATATTTACGTTTTATCAAGATGATTTTATAAGTTGTTGAATGCTTTTAGGCCTGCAATTATTTGCATTTTTATTTCGTCATTGCATACTTGTTCTGTTTGCTGCACGACTGTTGTAATTAAATTGATTTGTTAGGTTTGTGAAGCAGTTTAAAGTTTTTTATGCATTCTTCTTTCATGTGTGGAAGTTCTGGTCGTTCAAGTTTGTTTCCGTGCTAGTTTTGTTCTGACATGTTAATCTCATGTTTGACCACAACTGAATCTTCAATGCAAACAGAGAAAGTCCTTATACTGAATTAGCTTGTTCTGGTTTACTATTTCTGGTACGGAGGGATGGATTAGTTCTGCATATGTAAGATACAATGTTCCAGTTCATCAGTTAGTATTTTAGGACTAGCATAGTGCTTTGCATGATGGTAAAAATACTTAGCTAGTTAATTACAACAATCAACATGACAATATCCTACTCTTGCTAGTCGTGCTTTGGGAATCTTATTACCCCGTAAGTTTGGTACGCTGACCACAACATGGTAGTAATGTCAGAGTTGAGCCCAGCACTGATCAGTGACCACTTTGCTCTGCTTGTTATCTCAGGATTGTTGCTAAATCCCAGGGCCGCTATTCTACCTTGAAGGAAAAGGGGGCCTCCTGAAGTTCATTGAGATGGCTCAAGGACAATGGTCATATGGTGATTGTGGTGGCCGAGGATGCCGGTGAAGATCTCGTCGCACAAAGCATGATTTTTGTCGAACTCGCCATCTCTTCCATGGGGTAAGTTAATGGTTTTGCCGGGTCCCCTCCTCTTACCCGCCTGCTCTGGGACCTGTCCTTTTGAGCTATGGCCATACTGTGCTTAGCTCTGCCTATTGTGTCGATGATCTAGCTAGCAACAAGTAGTCATCCTACGAATCCCAAAAGGTTTTCTTTTATAGATTTGAAAATGTGAAGTCTGCAAAGGATGCAGACTAAACTGAGAAAAAAAAAATAAGTGCTAACATTCCTTGTTTGCATAATCATGATAATTCATTTGTCTGTTTGACACCTCATGTGTCTAGAATTCTGGGTTGCTGAATAAAACACATGTCGGCTGCATCAATTATTAGGACATTTTGGCTTTTGGCTGTTCCTTGCCCATGTGAAACATTTATATTAAAGGAAGGGTATCCCATGCTTGTCCTAAAAATTGGTAAGGAACTAAAAAAGAGAGGATGTTTTTGGAGATTAGCTTGTTCTTTTATGTACACTTGCTGCTTCATTTTTTTTTGTAAGTCATAAGGTTGATATGTGGAGAGGCTGCACGCAAAAGTATTAATCTTTTGCTTGTGCAGTGTTTTTTGCTGCTTCTAATCCATTTTTGCAAGTACATGTCGAGTTGCAGTATGGCTGTAATATAAGTTCTGCTCTACTATGTTCTCGTTTTTCGTGATAGCCAATGGTCCTATCATATACAGACGTGTTCTTGCTCTGTAGCATGTTCTAAGTGTAAAGAAATGAAAGTTATGTTTTTTTAGTTGGGAATTTTTTTTGTATAGCAGTCCCTGCCTCCTGCTGGTGGAGGTATAAATCCATAAAATTGAGTCTTGTTATGTTTTTTTGCTATCTTATACTCCCTCTATGCCGCAATATAATATCATTTTGCAAGCTGTTTTCGCTTGCAAAACAATCTTATATTATGGGACGGAGGGAGTACTCAGCTAGGCTAGATTAATTAATCAGCCCTAAATCTCAACAGGGAAAGGATGATTGATGTATGCTGCCACTAACAACATAGTATATACTTCAAAAGAGAAATAATAACTGGCTCTACCAAATACCATAGATAGCAGCAAAAGCACTAAATAAATTAGCTGGACATATGCACATGCACATACTGGATGAATAAATACAAGATCACTTTGCAAGCTGTTTTAGCTTGCAAAACAATCTTATATAATGGGAAGGAGGGAGTACTCAGCTAGGCTAGATTAATTAATCATCCTCCAACAAATCTCAACAGGGAAAGGATGATTGATGTATGCTGCCACTAACAACGTAGTATATACTTCAAAAGAGAAATAATAACAGGCTCTACCAATTACCATAGATAGCAGCAAATGCACTAAATAAATTAGCCAAAGATATGTACATGCACATACTGGACGAATAACCATGTTTCTTCTTTCACCTGATCGATTGATTGTACACTATACATGGTTGGGATCTTATCTACCTTGTTAAGAAAAGCCACCGACCACCCTTGCGGGATACAGGGCCTCCAATCTAGAAATGATGTGATCATGGTTTGGCTTTTAGGATTTGCCTCGACACCTCCTTCTGATCATAGGTGTTGTTTTTTTCAGCATTCATAGCTTACCTGTAACTAGGCCAGTTTCCGGTGACCTACCTGCCGGTTTCCAACAAATTTTCTGTTTTTTCCTTGAAATCTTTTTTCTAAAAGATTGTATGTCCTCTGACCCGAAGTTGTTTCAGAGTACTTTGATACTGGTTTTAGTTAGAACATCCTGGAACTCTACTGGTTTAGTAGTGAATAAACATTCACGAATGCTTATTCGTGTTACATTTGCGTTCTGCTTCAATGTGCTTGGGTGCTGCTAACCCTCTTATAAGAAGCAAAGTTTCTCCCTTGAGTTTGAGTGAAAAAATGAAAATGCAAGAAAAACCTGTTGTTCCATCGTAGTTTTGTTTATATTGGTTTTCATCATATCAGAAGTTACGCTAGTTCGGGCAGATGTACAGTAGCATTTAAGCAAACGCAAAGTAGTAGTTCGTCCATTAGTTTGGTGGTATAATGGTGGTCTGTCACCTATCGAATGTTCTTAAGTTGAAATCATGATCCTCTGATGCATATATGTTTCGGTCCAGACATCTTGCCTATGTTCCCTCGATCTACGCATTGATTTGGGGTTATGCGATTGGATATTGTAGGAGCTTCATGAAAGTTTGAGATTTGGTCGGCCATTAGATTGTTCAACGCTTATTGAGGTTTGATTCCTTTTAGTGTCTTGTGATGTACTGTGTATTCTCTTAGATCGTTGAACTAATGGTCTGGAACTGATCCAAAGCAGTTTCTTCAAGGAAACTTACCGTAGTTCTTTCGTTTGTGGGAAAGATTACTTTTGTTTTGTTACTAGTATCATCTGTGCCTATGAAGTATCATAAATTCCAGTTATTCTATTTCCTCCCCAAAGCCATGGTGTAGGTTAGATACACCTTGTTAATGTGCTATTTCACTATGAGTTGTGTACATTGTAAAATTCGCTTCCTATATATCAATCTTTTCTTTGCTTCCTGTTATTTAGTTATTTGGATGGGAAGATACCTCGTTGATCTGGATAAGACATGGAACATATGTATTCTGCATTTTGCTTGCTGTTTATGTTTTTCCGTTCTGACATGATTTCTAATCTCATGTAGGTTTTTGATCTGAATCACTCGTGTCTTTTGAAGTCAGTGAGGCATCCCCTTATTTCCTCTCATGCCACTTCTGGTTCATATATTGCATAAAATTCCGAGATTTCAGTTGATACAAATGGATCATCTGGAGTTTTGTGTGAATACTTCCTATCATGTGAATCAGTGGTAGTTCGTTTAATTGGCAAGACTCAAACTTCTCTCATATGAGTTCAGAAACATTTGTTGCTTGAGAGTTATTTACTCAAAACCACCACATTATGGGCTAGGGTAACAGATCAGTACCACATTTGAGGCAGTGCACAAAAACCACCAACAATGGGGCTAATCTGTAACGCGGAGCACTAATTCTTCGTTTTAGCCCAGAAAACAGCGAATCCGACAGTTGGGTCCCGCCTGTCGGGCTGACGTGGCGCGTGTTGACGGACGCCGTTAGACGGCGAGAGAAGGCCGTTTCGGCGCGCCCGTCTACTAGGTCAAGCCGTTCATCCCGTCGATTCAGTCCACCCCTCGATTCAGTCCTTCCCCGCTCCGCTCCGATGGCGACCAGCTTCGGCGGCGACGGCGCACACGGAGTCGACGGAAGCGGCGACGGCGCACTTAGCGGCGAAGGCGGAGGTACTACTTCAGGGCAGAAGCGGCTGCGCTCACAATGCGGAGTCATCGACCCCACTCTCGGCCCCCACACCGATGGCGGCTGCGACCTAGATCCAGAGACGGCCGCGGCGGCGGGCCTGTCGCCGGAGCCTGGTACCGAGGAAGCAGCTTTGCAGATTGGTCCCGAGGATATGCTCCCGTTCGCCCCATCTTCAGCTAGGTAATCTGAATCTTTCAAAATCTGTTCTTTCAATCTTTCCTTACTACTGGATCTGTTTTATACATTGAACAAAGATTCTAGTTCTGAATATTGATTTGTTAGTCATTTAGAAGTGATTGTAGTCCTGAATATTTATTGAATATCACATCTTCAGTCAGGGTTCAGTTATGTTAGTAGTACTGTAGGGTTCTGAATTTTTGGAGAAAATCACACTGTAGTGTTCATTTATGTTATTGGTCATGTTACTATAATTGACTTGGTAATTTTGCTTACGCTGCATTGTAATGGTGAGCTATATTAGGCCTGAATAGTGCATTGTAATGGTCAGATATAATGGTCAGTTATGTTGATACAACTGACTTGTTAATATTCATTTGTATGTCTATTTTAGGCCTGAAGATTTATGGTCAATCTATTTCCAGTTTCCTGGGAAGAAGTATGCTCTTGTTAAGATGTCTGAAAGAGAAATCACTTATGCTAGTTTGGTCAATGTAATGGTCACCAATGGATACTGTAAGGATGACAGTCTTTGCTACTTGAAAGAGGAAGATATAGGGCTGCAAGGTGTTTGTGTCATTAAAGGCAACATTGAAGTAGTTCGCATGCTGAGAGAATTTGAGAGCACCCAGACATTGTCACTGACAGTTATAAAGGGAAAGGTAGTTATTGAACCACCAATTGGAGAAGATCAAGATGCACAACAAATAGATGCAGAGCCAGGTGTTGTTTTTGCTGTTGCTGAATCAGGTGTTGTGCACAAATCAGTTCCTCCTAACTGTCAGTTACATCTTGGGACACAGGAAAGTGTAAATTTTTTGCCACTCAAATCAGTTCCTCCTGAAGTAAGTGTCAATTATGCTGATTTTCAGTTTGATTCAAATGAGGAGGACAATGCAGTTAGTGAGGAAGAAATTCCTATAGGCATGGACACAGATGATGATGAAGGTTCAAGCAGTGATGAAGAATTTGTAGTTGATGTGGACCTCTTAGCTGCAGGAGAAGAAGAAGATGACTCAGATTCAGTGCAATATGTGGAAGAACAGAGTGCAAAGAGGAGGAAAGAGGAACATGAGCTAGATGAAACTATTGCTGACATAAAGAGGAAGAGAGCTGAATACATGGCTAGTACACTCTGTGAGGGGGACACCGATCCTGAAGATATATATGACATGGACCAGGAAGAAGATGATGAGGAGGCCCAAGAGATCCCAGTTCCCGAGCCTATTAAGAAGAAGGCAAAGAGGCCAGGTCCTACAAGTAGGTCCCACTCAAGTGCTGGGCCAACCATTAATCCTGATTGGTTTCCATCTTCAGAAGAGGAAGATACATGCTTTGAAGCAGATGATGATGGCAATGAAGCAATGTCCTTTGTTATCAGCTCTGGCAGAAGGAGTAGAGCTAAGAAAAGACCACCTAGGGTCTGGTATGATGAGAACAGGATGCATCCAGAACAACAATTCCAGCTGAAGCTCTGTTTGAAAGATGTTTACCAATTCAGAGAGGCCCTTGTCAATTTGCATGTTAAACAACTTAGAAGATACAAATATCACAGAAACTGCAGTGATAGGATAATAGTTTGCTGTGATGGAGATGGTTGTCAGTTCTACATGGTAGCAGCACAGATAAGAAATGAGCCCACTTTCTGCATTAAGAAGATGAGGTTGGAGCACACATGTCCCACCCAGTCTGAGAAAACTAGGATTAGTTCAAGGTGGCTTGGCAACAAAATGCTTGAAACTATCAGATCAGATCCCAACACTACTGTACCTGCTATTGTTGACAAGGCAAAGAAGCAATTTGGGCTTGAGATTCCTAGGATGATGGCATGGAGGGCTAAGAAGAAAGCAAAGGAGATTGTGCTTGGTGATCACAAGAAGCAATATAAGAGGCTGAGAGACTATTTGGAGACTGTGAAGCTTACAAATCCTGGATCTAGGTGCATTGTCACTACAGTTAGTGGCAAAACCAGAGAAAATCCTACTGCTGGACCAAGGTTCCATGGTCTATTTTTCAGTTTGAATGCATGTTGTGAGGGCTTCTTGAATGGATGTAGGCCATTCATAGGTCTAGATGGCTGCATCATCAAATTGACAAGTGGTGCACAGATACTAGCAGCTACTGGAAGGGATGCAAACAACAATATGTACCCCATTGCATTTGGAGTGGTTGGAGTTGAAGATACAGTGAACTGGTCCTGGTTCTTGACACAACTCAAGTATGCTATAGGAGGAAGTGAAGAGGGCAAATTTGGAAAGTACACATTCATGTCTGATAGACAGAAGGTTAGTTCATTTGCTTGTTCATTTACTTCATTTACTTGTTCATTTAGTTCATTAGCTTGTTCATTTAGTTGTTCATTTAGTTCATTTACTTGTTCATTTAGTTCATTAGCTTGTTCATTTAGTTCATTTACTTGTTCATTTAGTTCATTAGCTTGTTTATTTAGTTGATGCCATCATCAAAGTGATGCCATCAACACTAGTTGGTAGGTGTCGAGTCGTAACGCTTCTTGTCGACACTTAGGTCTAGATAGCCTAGGGTGACCCATGTTGGATCAAAAAACATAGGCATCATCAAAGTGATGCCATCAAGACTAGCTGGTAGGTGTGGAGTCGTAACGCTTCTTGTCGACACTTAGGTCTAGATAGTCTAGGGTGACCCATGTGGGATCAAAAAACATAGGCATCATCAAAGTGATGCCATCAAGACTAGTTGGTAGATGTCGAGTCGTAACGCTTCTTGTCACACTTTGGTAGCCTAGGGTGACCAATCAAGACTAGCTGATCATCAAAGTGAAACCATCATGTTTAGTGATTTTAAATGATTTTAAATCATATTAAATCATTTTAAATCATTTACAATCATATTAAATCATTTACAATCATATTAAATCATTTTAAATCATTATAAATCATATTAAAATCATATTAAAATCATTTAAAATCATTTAAATTCATCTCAAATCATTTAAAATCATTTCAATTCACTTTAATGCAGGGTCTACTGAATGCAGTGACAGCAGAATTCCCAAACTGCGATCATAGGTACTGTTTGAGGCACATCTATGCAAACTTCCAGAGAGCAGGATTTGGAGGAGAGGATTTGAAGAGATGCATGGATGCAGCTGCCTATGCTTACACTGAACATGACTTTAATTTGGCTATGGAAAGCATGAAGGCTGAGTGCACTGCTGCTTGGGAGTGGATGTCAAGAATTCCTCGTAAAGCTTGGTCTAGGCATGCAATGGACACTAATTGCAAAACTGATTTGGTGGTGAATACCTTAAGTGAAGTTTTTAATAAGTACATTCTAGATGTAAGGAACAAGCCAATTGTCACAATGATCAATGGGATCAAGGACAAGTTTCTAGTGAGGTTCCACCAGAAGAGAGAGGGTGGAAAATGTGCTAGATGGGAGATTGCACCAACCTATGCAGAGATGTTGGAGGTGAACAAGAAGTATGCAAGGGATTGCAAAGCACTGATAGCTGGCCAAGGACTTTTCCAAGTCACTAGTGGAGACAAGACCTATGGTGTTGACACAAACCTACAGATATGTGGGTGCAAGAAATGGGACATCACTGGAGTTCCTTGCAACCATGCTTGTTCTGCCATCTATAGATCTAAACAGCTGCCAGAGGATCATATCAATGTGTTTTTCAAGAAATCTATGTACTTGGAGGCATATAAGCCAGTAATTTACCCTGTTCCTGGTCCAAATAGCTGGGTGAAAACTCCAACACCTGACATTGAACCACCACAATTCAAAGGACAAGAAGGGGCCAGCAAAAGAGAAAAGGAAAAAAAGGAAAGTTTGAGCCACCTCAAGCAAAGCAGACATCTAGGATGGCTACTATAACATGTGGGAACTGCAAGCTGCAAGGACACAAGTACACAAGTTGTCCAAAGCCATTGAGGCCTGATCTGCAAATCAGGAGGAACAAGCACATGGTATTTTCATTTTGAAATTACTTGAGTGTTCATTTCTATTGACTGATCATTATAAAGTTGTTTAATTTTTTAATTATAGGCAAACAGGACTGTACCTGAATGGCACCATGGTGCAGCTTCATCAGCTACTGGAAGTGCTAGGGGTGCACCATCATCATCTACTAATAACTCCTCTCCTGCTGCTGCAAGAGGTGCAAAGACTAGTTCATCTGCTGCAAGGGGTGCTAGTTCATCTGCTGCTGCTGGAAGGGGAGCAAGGTCTGCTACTACTCCTGGAAGGGGTGCTAGTTCTTCTCCTACTGCTGGGAGAGGTGCAAGATGTTCCACTGCTGCTAGAAGGGGTGCAAAAAGGTTCAAGCCTCCAAGAAGTTCTGCAGAAGCTTCTACTAGCCAGCCTGCAGGCAGTAGGCCAAAGAGGACAAAGTACATGAGCAAGAGGATGGAGGGGTACTTCTATGCCAGTGGGAACTACTAAATGCTCAAATTTGAAGTCTGTATGCAAGTGCATGTGTGCTAAATCAGGCATTACATCACTTTATTTATGACATTATGAACCTATGTATGGCACTCAGAACCTATGTTTGTTAAACCTATGTATGGAGTTATGAACCTATGTATGGCACTTTGAAGTTATCTATGTTTATCTCCTGCTGTTAAAATTCTGTGCAAATATATGTTGTGTGCAAAATAAATTTTGAGCAAAAAAGATCTGTGCAAAATATGTTCTGTGCAAAGTAAATGGTAACAGATCATGGCAAAACAACCACAAACATTTAGAATATATGTTTTGTGCAAATAGTATGGCAAAACAACCACAAACATTTAGAATATATGTTCTGTGCAAAATATTATGGCAAAACAACTACAAACATTTCATTTGATACAAACAAAATACATTAATAAGTAGGACATTGATCCAAAGATGCAATGATAATAAGCTGGACATTAGTTCTTGGGAGTACACAACACAAGTCTTCAGAGTACACAACACAAGTCTTCAGAGTACACAACACAAGTCTTGGACATAAAGATACATAAAGCATTACAGCTTATTAAGTGCATAAGAGCACATTCAAATCAACTGCAGTGCTACCCTAAACCACACCACAATACATACTTAAAAATCATCACATATCTCCATCAACTTCTTGATCTTGTCCTTGTACCCATGTTTCTGTTTGAGCAGATCTGCAATCATGTACTCCAGTTTTTTCTTCTCTTGTTTCAGTTGGTCCCTCTCTGTCAGAACTTGGTCTCTCTCTACCACTAGCTGGTCCCTCTCTTTCTCTGCCTTTGCCCTAAGTACCTGATGAAGATTGGTACAACCATGGTCTGCCAGCTTCTTCTTCTCCATCTCCTCTTTGAGATCACTTAGAGCCAACCTAGCATTGCCCAACTCTGTGATAGCATCCTCCTTGTCAGCAACCATTTTAGCAAAGTCCAGTTTGAAAAACCTAAGATCTTCATCCATCTTCCTCTTTTCTCCAACTAGTTTGAAATTTCTTTCAGCAAGCTCAACATTTTCTTTTAGCCTGTCCTTGATATCTTTGTCATACATGCTCCACAATTCAGTGAGGGTGAACTGCATAGCCTCTGACCACTCTGGGTCTATCCACTCGAGATAATTGCACTTTAGTTCTGCCTACAATTAAATAATATGTTCTCATTAAGAAATTGTATGAAATGTGCACAAATTATATAATACTGTATGAAATTGTAGTTTAGTTCTTTCCACCCAAATGTGCACACTCTGTAGTTTTTGTTCTATCCACTGAATTGTAGTTCAGTTATATCCACTGAATTTTAGTTTAGTTCTATCCACTGAATTATATTCTATGCATCAATTGGTGCCCAAAACAAATATTACATCATTATTTAATAGACATATTCTCTAAATTGTATGCACAAATTCTGGGCAGAAACAATTATAACAACATATATAATTTTTTTTCCATTTATAAGATTGTATATGCATAGATTATGGGCAACAACTATTACATCAACAGAAGCAACAAAATCAACAGAAGCAACATCTATCCAGGAACAAATCTTTGATACACAAAATTGGAGTACTGACAAGTGAATGGAGCATAAACTAACTAAGCTAATCTACTTACACTACTAACCAACATACCTTCTCCCCAGCACACGCAAGAAAACGTCTGCCTGTGTCCACAGATTCAAATGCAACAAGCCTGACGCAAGGTTCTTGATGCAGACAACGAGACGACAGGTCGTGAGCAATGCCACTCCATTCATAGCAAGAGATAGTCCTAGGAAGCTAACCAGCACACAAATTGCACAAATCAGCGACCTGGTAAAAAATCCCCAAATGATGTACCCTAACCCTAGCGGGATGAACCCTAATCTGTGGGGGAGGCGAGAGGCGAACACGCATACCTGGCTAGTGACTTCTTCGCCGTCCGAAGAAGAGCTCGAGGACTGGTCGCTCCAAGAAACCATGGCGGAGCGGCGAAAGGCGGCCAGTCGACAGTGGCGGTGTCGGCGGTGGTCGGGGTCGAGAGAGAGGACAGCGAGAGTGATGAACTGGCTGGTCTGGTTCGAACACCGACCGGTGCGGGCCACTTAAACGGGCGCGCCGAAACGGCCGTCTCTCGCCGTCTAACGGCGTCCGTCAACGCGCGCCACGTCAGCCCGACAGGCGGGACCCACCTGTCGGATTCGCTGTTTTCTGGGCTAAAACGCAGCGTCAGTGCTCCGCGTTACAGATTAGCCCCATTGTTGGTGGTTCTGTGTGCCCTGCCTCAAACTGGGTGATTATAAAGATGCTCTACAGGTATCTCAGAAGGTGTCTGTTGGGTTGGCATAGATCGAGATTAGGATTTGTCACTCCGAGTATCAGAGAGGTATCTCTGGGCCCTCTCGGTAATGCACATCATAAGAAGCCTTGCAAGCAAAGTGACTAATGAGTTAGTTGCAGGATGATGCATTACAGAACGAGTAAAGAGACTTGCCGGTAAGGAGATTGAACTAGGTATGAAGATACCGATGATCAAATCTCGGGCAAGTAACATACCGATGACAAAGGGAACAACATATGTTGTCATTACGGTTTGAACGATAAAGATCTTCATAGAATATGTGGGAGCCAATATGAGCATCCAGGTTCTGCTATTGGTTATTGATCAGAGAGGTGTCTCGGTCATGTCTACATAGTTCTCAAACCCGTAGGGTCCGCACGCTTAACGTTCGATGACGATTTGTATTATATGAGTTATGTGATTTGGTGACCGAATGTTATTCGGAGTCTCGGATGAGATCACGGACATGAAGAGGAGTCTCGAAATGGTCGAGAGGTAAAGATTGATATATTGGATGATAGTATTCGGACACCGGAAGTGTTCCGGATTGTATCGGGTACATATCGGAGTACCGGGGGGTTACCGGAACCCCCCCGGGGAAGATATGGGCCTTATGGGCCATAGGAGGGAGGCACACCAGCCCACAAAGGGGTGACGCGCCCCCCACAAGGAAGGAGGCCGAATAGGACTAGGAGAGGGGGCGGCGCCCCCCTTTCCTTCTCCCCCCCTCTCTCTTTCCCCCTTTCCCCCTCCGCTAAAAGGAAGGGGGGGGGGGGGCGAATTGGACAAGGAGCCCAAGTAGGATTCCTCCTACTTGGGCGTGCCTAGGGCCGGCCTCCTCCCCCTCCCTCCTTTATATACGCGGGGGGAGGGGGGGGGGGGGCTACAACACACATCAATTGTTCCAAGCCGTGTGCGGTGCCCCCCTCCACAGTTTACGCCTCCGGTCATATTCACGTAGTGCTTAGGCGAAGCCCTGCACGGATCACTTCACCATCACCGTCACCACGCCGTCGTGCTGACGGAACTCATCTACTTCCTCGACGCTCTACTGGATCAAGAGTTCGAGGGACGTCATCGAGATGAACATGTGTAGAACTCGGAGGTGCCGTACGTTCGGTGCTTGATCGGTCAGAACGAGAAGAAGTTCGACCACATCAACCGCATTAACAAACGCTTCTGCTT
The DNA here is from genome assembly GCF_018294505.1 of Triticum aestivum. Lineage (NCBI taxonomy): Eukaryota > Viridiplantae > Streptophyta > Magnoliopsida > Poales > Poaceae > Triticum > Triticum aestivum. The sequence goes on along the minus strand of NC_057802.1, from coordinate 19,867,022 downwards.
TCGGTCTACGAGGGGACGTAGACATACTCTCCCCCTCTCGTTGCTATGCATCTCCTAGATAGATCTTGCGTGATCGTAGGAATTTTTTTGAAATTGCATGCTACGTTCCAAGCATAGTCCCATGCACCAACCTTCAAACATGCATACAAATGCTGCATATGCTTGTATATATGTATGTTGCCCCATCCACTCTCAGCCACTAAGGGTGAAAAGACAAACCAACAAACTCACATGCCTACACACTCCGCTGCTATTAATCATGCAAGTAACAAGTGCAGAACCAAAGACATCGATGTAGCGGCTTCACTAGCTTGAAGGACCATGATCATAGACAAAAGAAGCCATTAGAAGCCTAATTTTTGGATTGCGATGCATTATGAAAGAAAATAAAAGTTTCACTTTGGGCATAGTGGTGTTCCATGTCCCATATGTTCACAACAGGTCCGGGAAAAACAGAAGTGACCACATTGTTACCCACTCGTCTGTCAATTGGATCTGAGCTGAGTTAGACTAGAGGTGCATAGAACTGGATATGTTGGGGAGAAACATCTAGAGAGGACCGCCAATGATTAAATTGTTGGCTGGGCATCACTCTACGTCTAGACAGTTCAAAAATTAAGAATTTTTAGAGCACCCACAACAGAAAATCATGAAATATTTATTGCTTGTGTTTGTGTTTTGATTTTTTTATAACTTTGCTTATACAAGTACAGGAAAGATAAATATGGTATTGCATTTGTTCCCATTTTAATATAGAAACATGTAGATATAAATGGCAAATGCATGCAAAAAACAGTATTGTGTACATGTGTTTGAGCACTTCTTATCATTGTCTCTATCCATTTTTCTGTAAATTCCACATCCAAGCTCAAGCACCTAGTGTAATAGGGAGTGAAAGTCATGCCGATCAAACACGTAGTTTCAAATTGTATATGGTGAATGCTTTTCATTTTTCTATTTTCATTTTGGATGCTATCTATGATTTTTCTTTGTGTAACTCATCTTGGGAGGTTACCTTTTTTTGTGCAGAATTTGGTAAGTTAACAATAGCTTGGGCTTCAAGGGTTTGCACCACAGTAACCGTTTCCACCGCCTCCGCCACCGCCGGTTCGGCCATTTTTACCACCGCCCTCAGTGCCACCGTTGCCTGAAGCATTTGCATTTGTATAGGAGACATCACCATCATTATTCACCTCGCTCGATCCAGATCCGGCGTCACCACCTGTTCCAAAGCCACTGGAGTCAGCAGGGCAGTCTTCGTCGTCGTCCACCTCTACGCTCACAAATAGGGAGTTAAAGTCATGTCGGTTAAACACGTGTATTCATATTGGATTAATATGATGAATGCATTTTGTTTATCTATTTCCATTTTTGGTGCTATTTGTGATTTTTCTTTGTGTAACTCATCTTGGGTGGTTACCTTTTTTGTTGTTGAGGGAAACTTGTGACATTTCTGTTTTTTTTGTGTGGGGGGGGGGGGGGGGGGGGGGGAATTTGGGAAGTCAACTTTGCCAACCACGTCAAGGACATATGTGCAGGCAGAAATGGACGAGTTCGATCACCATTTTGCTGCAATACTAATTTCGTATTCATTTACAAGAAACTTTCTAAAACCTACAACAAATGAGTTCAATATAGACGGCGAAAAAAATATAAATAGTTTAGTGTTATCTCAGCGACACAATAAGCATGGAATGAAAGGTTGGAGTAACATTTAGATAAATACGGTTGGGAGTGATACATAAAAGTTTCTCACAGTGAAATAGCTAGTCTCCGTGTTACTTGTGCACGCCTATGTAATGAATCCCTTTATTAGTTGTCCCTAATACATGGAAACATAAGAACAAAACAAGGGCAAATAGAAAAAAGCGAACGACAATAGCTTGGGCTCTTGCTCTGTTTTGATTGCACGAAGAAGCTTCAAGGGTTTGCGTCACTGTAACCGTTTCCACTGCCTGCGCCACCGCCGGTTCCACCATTTTTACCACCGCCCTCGCCGCCACCATTACCGGAAGCATTTGCATTTGTGTAGGAGGAACCACCGTCGTTGTTCGCCTCGCTTGAACCAGATCCGGTGCCGCCACCTGTCCCAAAGCCACTGGAGTCAGCAGGGCAGTCGTCGTCGTCGTCGGCCGCCTCTCCACCACCGCCCCCGCCACCGGAGCCACCTGCGCTTGTACTCCCACCATCACCACCATAAGATGACGACCCTTGGCTCATCTGGCCAGAGCTTGAGCCGCTACCGGACCCAGCGCCATACCCAGTACCATTAAGCCCTGACCAACCACCCCCGCCTCCGCCGCCTCCAGCACTTGCATGGGTTCCTCCACCTCCACTCTGAGCAGTGCCCTGGCCATTCCCACTTCCTCCGCCGCCGCCGTTCACCGCTCCTCCACCCTCTCCACCTCCAGTGCCTGTTCCCTGGGAACTAGAGTATCTAGATACCCTACCAGCGCTGGCTAATCCAATGCTAAACAGGACAACCAGGGTAAGCGATATGAGCTTAGTGCAAGACATTGTGAGTCAGTGTGTGGGGTGGTGCTAAACAAGAGATCGCGTGTGGGCATTTATAGTGCTAGCTAGAATGAGGCCACATGCAACTAGCTAGTGGTGATTTGTCTTAATTGCATCCACGTTACTACTTGCACGAGACCTACGGACCCGTGGACTTTCATGTAGCAACTAGGACACTAGATGTGATCGGATGAGATCTATGGATCCGTGGACTTTCGCGCAGCGACTGGAGCTTCTATAATCGAGCGCATCGAAAATTCAGATCTTGCTTAGTTCGAACCTGCGGGGCGACGACTTACGACTTCCTCACGTGATTGATCGATCTATGCGATCAGAGGGAATCCTTTGATATTGTGCACTTAATGTCACTTAACCATTATAACGATGAACACCGGACAGCAAAAAAGGAAAAAAAAAAGATACATAGAGAACAGTAAGTATACCGTATGTAAGGCATGTGTTACTGCTAATTACCAAAAGAAAATCATGTATGATCTTGCTTAACTAATGACAAAGATAAGGATTTCGACACATGGACAGTGACTCGCCCAACCGTAAGGTGCATGATGCATTACATTAACGGAATAGCTCAATTTCTGGACGGCATGTGCACGATGGTAGGATCTTAAGTTCCTTATTTGGGGAAGAATTTAAGCTAATTGTGATTAGCGAGAGTCGTGCATGCATTGGCTGAAAAATCGTCGGCTGTGTAGCACTGCTCTTACACTAATAATGGTGTTCCTACGTACTAGTTCCTAGAAGCACATGATCAGCTAGCCTGGCATGCGGAAACTGGAGCTCTGACTCGTTCTTCGTCGTCGGTGCATGCAGTTTGAGAAATGCTTCTAGTTATAGCAATCGTAGCTACCAGGCGAGTAGAGTTAATCTTCGGTTAAGGACGAAGGAGAATGTTGACTTGGTGCCAGATCTAACTAGCTAGCAAGCCATCTTAGTTGACGTGATCTGATCTTTAATGGTTTAGTACCAACAATATTATTGTAACTAATGGTAGCTCTCTTTCCAATTCACTTCGACAGCACTGTAGTTCTTGACTTGTGAAATGCACATGGCGGCCTCGAAATTTGCATCTTTGAACTAGTCTCTCTTACTAATTAGTACTCCCTCCGTTTTAAAATACTCCTTCCGTTCCTAAATATTTGTTCTTTTAGGGTTTTCAAATAGACTATCACATACGTATGTATATAGACATATTTTAGAATGTAGATTCACTCATTTTGCTCCGTATGTAGTCATTTGTTGAAAATCTCTAAAAAGACAAATATTTAGGAACGGAGGGAGTACAAGTCTTTGTAGAGATTCCACTATGGACTACATACAGAACAAAATAAGTATATCTACACTAAAATGCATCTATATACATCCATATGTGATTTATGGTAGAATCTCTATGAAGACTTATATTTAAGAACGGAGGGAGTACTATTATTACAAATTTAATTGATGATGTAAGACTACTTGTAACGGGAAATCTGTTGACATTTATGTATGTGGTAAAATGTACAAATTTTATAGATTGATAGTAGAACTTTGCCTAACAAAAGATTGCACAAAACATCCAGTAGCCCCCGTGATACTGCGCCACACGGGCATCCACCGTCCATCGCACACTGCGCCATGAGACTGCTTCCTGCTTGTTGAGTATGTATTTTGTATTGCACGTGTATTGGAGTTGTGGTCCACCTCCTAGTCTTGTATAGTTAAGGTAGAGGCCTTCCCTTGTATTATATATACGTGCACCAGCACCTCATCAATACAACGCTTCATTGTATTGCAAAATATCTCTCTACATGGTATCAGTTTTTAGGTTTTAATCCTCGTCTTCCGCTACCGCCGCCGCCGCGCTCCTCCCGCGCCGCCGCCGCTGCCACCCTGCCGCCACGGCCGCGCGACCCCTCCGCGCCGCCGCCGCCACCGCCGCCACCGCCGCCGCTGCCTTGCTGCGTCGTGCGCTCCCTCACTCCCTGCCCCGCCCACGCCGTACGATCTCCCACTCGCTAGCTGTACCGCGCGCCGTACCCGATCCCGCTAGCCGCCAGCGCCGCGCACCCGCTTGCCGATCTCGCTAGCTGCGCCGCGCGCTCCCTTCCCAATCCCGCGCCGCTCGCTCCGCGATCTCGCGCCGCGCGCTCGCTTCCTGCATCGCCCGAGTCGCTGCCAAGGTGCTGCTGCTCCCCGCACGACGCGCCCAATCCCCGATGGCATCCGGCCCCGCGAGCATCTTGCTGGAGGCGCGCCAGACAACGCCTCACGTAGCCGCGCCATCCATCGCGGGCATACATGCAAGTATGCATGGCGCGTTGCATGCAGGGGCATGGCAAAACCCATCCATTATGGGTGTACATGCAGGCGTACATGGCGCGTACAGCGTACATGGCGCGTGGGCTGCGGCTCCCTCCAGTGAGTGGACTGCGTACGGCGCCCCGCTCCCGGCCCCGCTGGCGTACGCCGCCGCCCCACCGCCGGCGCTCTCCGGTTAGTCCGTCGGCATCCCGTCACCAGCGCCGACTCCGCCTGTCGACCCCTTGCTGTCGCTTGGCGCCGGCTACGGCGCCCTCCTTGCGCCGCCGCCCATCGGCTGTTATGGTCCACCCGTCCCGGCGCCGCCCTACGAGGGCCTCCTGCAGCCGCCGGTACCTGTGTCATAGGACCCCACCCTCCTCGCCGCCCAGCACTCCGTGTCGTCGCCGAGTAGCTCTGTCGGTGGAGGCGACTGGTACATGGACTCAGGTGCTACTGCGCACATGACAGCTTATCCCGGTAACCTAACCTCTTCCAGTCCTGTTCGCACACCCACTCGTATCACCGTCGGCAACGGCTCCTCCTTACCTATTAGTCATATCGGTAACACTAGTTTTCCCTCCACTTCCACACCCATTACTATGTCTAATTTTCTTGTTTCACCTGCATTAGTCACAAACCTAGTTTCCGTTCGTCGTCTTACTCGTGAGAACCCACTTACTGTGAATTTGACGGTGTTGGTTTTTCTGTGAAAGACGCCCGTATCCGGATGATCCTTCACCGATGTGACAGTCCCGATCAGCTCTACCCCGTGCACGCCGGCGCCGCCACCTCCACACCAGTCGCCCTTGCCGCCGGCGTTGACCTCTGGCATGCTCGTTTGGGCCACCCCAACCCTACCGTGTTACGTCAAATTCTTAGGAGTTTCTCTTTCTCATGTAACAAGCTCGACGAGCACTCTTGTGAGGCCTGTCGCTTAGGCAAGCACGTTCGTCTTCCCTTTAGTGCGTCTACCTCAGTATCCACTTTTCCGTTTCAACTGCTTCACAGTGATGTTTGGACGTCTCCCGTTGCGAGTAACACGGGCTATCTATACTACTTGGTGATCTTAGATGATTATTCTCATTATGTGTGGATTTTTCCTCTTCGTCGTAAATCCGATGCTTTAGCCACACTCACCGCCTTTTATTCCTATGTCACCACCCAGTTCGGTCGCCCCATACTCGCACTCCAAACTGATAACGGAAAAGAGTTTGACAATGTCGCTCTTCGCACACTTCTCGCCTCTCACAGCACCATCTTCCGTCTGACTTGCCCTTACACTTCACAACAGAACGGCCGCGCCGAGCGCATTCTCCGCACTCTTAGTGATTGCGTTCGCACATTACTCTTTCACCCTAACGTGCCCGCTCGGTTTTGGCCCGATGCCCTCGCTACCGCCACTCTTTTAGTTAACATTCGTTCGTGTCGCCCTCGGTGGAACTACGCCCCTCACCACCTTCTCTTCGGCACACCACCGTCCTATGATTGTCTCCGCATCTTCGGGTGTCTCTGTTATCCTAGCACCGCATCCACCACGCCACACAAGCTCGCACCAAGATCCGTCCCATGCATCTTTCTTGGCTACCCTCCTAACACCAAAGGTTACCGGTGCTATGATCTTGTCACTCATCGACCTCGAGGCATGTGTACTTCGTCAAGACGGTGTTCCCTTTTTTTCAGGTTCCTCCGGAATCGGCCCCTTTGGCGCCAGCCCCCGCGCCCCCTTCGTGGAGCGATGCGCGGCAGCACCCCCCGGCGGTCCTCCCGGCACGGCGCCCTCTGCCGCCACCACCCGGCTTCGTGACTCCCTCCCCCGAGGTCGAGTCCGATCAGGCCCCTGGGTCCCCGTCTCCCTCGTACGAGGTTGAGCCCGGCACCTCTTCCACCGTCGGCTCGGCCGACGCTGCTGCCGCCGCGGCCCCCGCCGCCGCCGCCGCCGCCGCACCGGGGGCCCCCGCCGCCGCACCAGGTGCCCCTGCCGCCTCGGCACCCGCCGGCCTTGCTGCCCCGTCACTTGGCGTGACTACCCGTGCTCGAGCAGGAGTGCTTCGGCCCAGCACACGCTACTCCGCCGACGAGTATGTGTGCGCCGCCTCGACGTCGACGCCATCACCCGTCCCCACCTGCGCTCGCGCTGCCCTTCGGGATCCCCACTGGCTAGCTACGATGCAGGAGGAGTTCGACGCCTTACAGCGCAACCGCACATGGCAGCTTGTTCCGCGACCCCCTTGTGCCAACATCATCTCTGGCAAGTGGGTGTTTCGCCACAAGACTCGCCCGGACGGTTCTCTCGAGCGCTACAAGGCTCGGTGGGTGGTTCGTGGTTTTCGGCAGCGCGCGGGCGTGGACTTCACCGACACCTTCGCCCCGGTTCTGAAACCGGGCACGATTCGCCCCGTGCTTCAGCTGGCGGTCTTGTTGGAAATATGCCCTAGAGGCAATAATAAAATGGTTATTATTTTATTTCCTTGTTCATGATAATCGTCTATTGTTCATGCTATAATTGTGTTATCCGGAAATCGTAATACATGTGTGAATACATAGACCACAACATGTCCCTAGTGAGCCTCTAGTTGACTAGCTCGTTGATCAACAGATAGTCATGGTTTCCTGACTATGGACATTGGATGTCATTGATAACGGGATCACATCATTAGGAGAATGATGTGATGGACAAGACCCAATCCTAAGCATAGCACAAAGATCGTGTAGTTCGTTTGCTAGAGCTTTTGCAATGTCAAGTATCATTTCCTTAGACCATGAGATAGTGTAACTCCCGGATGCCGTAGGAGTGCTTTGGGTGTACCAAACGTCACAACGTAACTGGGTGACTATAAAGGTACACTACAGGTATCTCTGAAAGTGTCTGTTGGGTTGACACGGATCGAGACTGGGATTTGTCACTCCGTATGACGGAGAGGTATCTCTGGGCCCACTCGGTAATGCATCATCATAATGAGCTCAAAGTGACCAAGTGGTTGGTCATGGGATCATGCATTACGGTACGAGTAAAGTGACTTGCCGGTAACGAGATTGAACGAGGTATTGGGATACCGACGATCGAATCTCGGGCAAGTAACGTACCGATTGACAAAGGGAATTGTATACGGGATTGATTGAATCCTCGACATCGTGGTTCATCCGATGAGATCATCGAGGAACATGTGGGAGCCAACATGGGTATCCAGATCCCGCTGTTGGTTATTGACCGGAGAGTCGTCTCGGTCATGTCTGCATGTCTCCCGAACCCGTAGGGTCTACACACTTAAGGTTCGGTGACGCTAGGGTTGTAGAGATATTAGTATGCGGAAACCCGAAAGTTGTTCGGAGTCCCGGATGAGATCCCGGGCGTCACGAGGAGTTCCAGAATGGTCCGGAGGTGAAGAATTATATATAGGAAGTCCAATTTCGGCCACCGGGAATGTTTCGGGGGTTATCGGTATTGTACCGGGACCACCGGAAGGGTCCCGGGGGTCCACCGGGTGGGGCCACCTGTCCCGGAGGGCCCCATGGGCTAAAGTGGGGAGGGGAGACTAATAGAAAAGGGGGCTTTTGTCCCGGTTGGTAAGGGCCTTTAGTCCCGGTTTTTGAACCGGGAATAAAGGGTCGTTACTAATGCCTCCCCCCTTTAGTCCCGGTTCTTACACGAACCGGGACTAAAGGCCGTCCACGTGGACGCAGCCTGGAGCTCCACCTTTAGTCCCGGTTGGCCAACCGGGACTAAAGGAAATTTTATGAAATTTTTTTTTGAATTTTTTTTGCGATTTTTTTTTGATTTTCAAATTTTTGAATTATTTTAACCTCTAATCTCTAATCACCACCCCTCATTTATCCTCTAATCTCTAATCACCCCTCATCATTCCAAATCATCTAACTTCCCGGACGGTTACCCATCCTCTCACTACTCCAGCCTGAGCACGCTTAACTTCCAGGTTCTATTCTCCCTCGTTTCCAAGTCTGCACTTGTTGTTTCCTGACAATAGTAAGATGTCAATTCTATTAACCCTCAGGAATTTAGCTTGAGCATGAAGTGACACATTTCACTGTTTGAGTTTGAAACTATTGTTTTAACAAACAATAAGTATTTAGTAACACTAATATTTCTGGAATAATTAGTTTGACCATTGTTTGACCACTGTTTGACCAGATTTGACCAAAATTCAAAAAAACTGAAATAATTATTTAGTAACACTAATATTCTATAATAATTAGTTTGACCATTGTTTGACCACAATTTGAAATTTTTTGAATTTTTTTGCCTCGCCAGATCTTAAAAGCCCCGTATCTTTTTTCTAGTAGGTTTTTGAGGATTTTGAAAATGTCTAACGGGGTTCCCCCCGTTAAATTCGGATGTAACTTTTCGAGTAGATGATTTTTCATATAAAAAACTTTTTCATCCGAGTTCGTATGCAAAAGTTATGCCCATTTTAAGAAATTCCAGAGAGATTTTGCAAATAAAGTCGAAATTCATATTTGTTAATTTTCCCAACAACTAGACCACATATCACATGGGAAACTTATTTTATTTTATTTTTTTGACATTTCCATCATTTTCTTTTGTTTTTTGTAAAACTGAAAAGGCGATCCAAGGGGGGGGGGGGTAGAGTTTGAAAATGAGACCTTTAGTACCGGTTCGTGCCATGAACCGGTACTAATGCCTCAAACCCCATTAGTACCGGTTGGTGGCTCGAACCGGGACTAAAGGTCTAACCTTTAGTACCGGTTGGTGCCACGAACCGGTACTAATAGGCATCGCACCCTTTAGTCCCGGTTCGTGGCACCAACCGGGACTAAAGGGCCCAGGTGAACCGGGACTAATGCTTTAGCCGCACGAACCGGGACCAATGCTCACATTAGTCCCGGTTCGTGACTGAACCGGGACTAATGTGAAAACTACCCTGTGACGAAAGCCCTGTTTTGTACTAGTGGGAACCAGCCACTGGTGGGCTGGTGCGCCCCCCTTGGGCCTCCCCTGCGCCTAGGGTTTGAAACCCTGGGGGTGGGGGGGCGCCCCACTTGACACGGATCGAGACTGGGATTTGTCACTCCGTATGACGGAGAGGTATCTCTGGGCCCACTCAGTAATGCATCATCATAATGAGCTCAAAGTGACCAAGTGGTTGGTCACGGGATCATGCATTACGGTACGAGTAAAGTGACTTGCCGGTAACGAGATTGAACGAGGTACTGGGATACCGACGATCGAATCTCGGGCAAGTAACGTACCGATTGACAAAGGGAATTGTATACGGGATTGATTGAATCCTCGACATCGTGGTTCATCCGATGAGATCATCGAGGAACATGTGGGAGCCAACATGGGTATCCAGATCCCGCTGTTGGTTATTGACCGGAGAGTCGTCTCGGTCATGTTTGCATGTTTCCCGAACCCGTAGGGTCTACACACTTAAGGTTCGGTGACGCTAGGGTTGTAGAGATATTAGTATGCGGAAACCCAAAAGTTGTTCGGAGTCCCGGATGAGATCCCGGACGTCACGAGGAGTTCCGGAATGGTCCGGAGGTGAAGAATTATATATAGGAAGTCCAATTTCGGCCACCGGGAAAGTTTTGGGGGTTATCGGTATTGTACCGGGACCACCGGAAGGGTCCCGGGGGTCCACCGGGTGGGGCCACCTGTCCCGGAGGGCCCCATGGACTGAAGTGGGGAGGGAACCAGCCACTGGTGGGCTGGTGCGCCCCCCTTGGGCCTCCCCTGCGCCTAGGGTTTGAAACCCTGGGGGGGGGGGGGGGGCGCCCCACTTGGCTTGGGGGGCAAGCCACCCCCTTGGCCGCCGCCCCCCTCAAATGGGATCTACAGGGGGCCGGTGCCCCCCAGGACCCCTATATATAGTTGGGGGAGGGAGGGCAGCAGTACCCTAGCCCCTGGCGCCTCCCTCTCCCTCCCGTGACACCTCTCCCTCCCGCTTGCGCTTGGCGAAGCCCTGCCGGGATCCCCGCTACTTCCACCACCACGCCATTGTGCTGCTGGATCTCCATCAACCTCTCCTTCCCCCTTGCTGGATCAAGAAGGAGGAGACGTCGCTGCTCCGTACGTGTGTTTAACGCGGAGGTGCCGTCCGTTTGGCGCTCGGTCGTCGGTGATTTGGATCACGACGAGTACGACTCCATCAACCCCGTTCACTTGAACGCTTCCGCGCACGATCTACAAGGGTATGTAGATGCACTCCCCTTCCTTCTCGTTGCTAGTAAACTCCATAGATGGATCTTGGTGATGCGTAGAAAATTTTAAAATTCTGCTGCGATCCCCAACAGGTCTCGCGCGCCTGGCCGGTGCACCAGTTGGATGTCTCCAACGCCTTCTTGCACGGCCATCTTGCCGAGCAGGTGTTCTGTGAGCAGCCCACTGGTTTCATCGACGCCGAGCACCCCGACTTCGTGTGCTTGCTCTCCCGTTCTCTTTAAGGGTTGAAGCAGGCGCCTCGGGCTTGGTACCAGCGTATCGCAGCCTTCCTGCAGTCTCTCGGATTTCGGTCCACTCGCTCCGATGCTTCACTCTTCGTGTATCATCAGGGAGTTGACACTGCATATCTGCTGCTCTATGTCGACGACATCATCCTCACGGCGTCCGCCCCCGACCTCCTTCAGCGGCTGACTGCTCGTCTTCGTGATGAGTTCGCCCTCAAGGACTTGGGGCCCCTGCACCTACTTCCTCGGCATCGAGGTGGTCCGACGGACTGACGGCTTCTTTCTGCATCAGCAGAAGTACGCCCACGAGCTCCTAGAGCGTGCCGGTATGCTTAACTGCAAGCCGGCGCCCACCCCCGTCGACACGAAGGCGAAGGTCTCTGCTCTCGAGGGGTCTCTTGCGTCCGATGGAGCGTTTTGTCGCTCTATTGTCGGTGCTTTACTGTACCTGACGCTGACTCGCCCCGACCTGCAGTACGCTGTCCAGCAGGTGTGCCTCCATATGCACGCCCCGTGTGACTCTCACTGGACTCTGGTGAAGCGTATTCTCCATTACATACGCGGCACCATGTCCTTGGGACTCACCCTGACGGCCTCCGCCTCCATCGACCTCGTGGCCTAATCCGCGATGCCGACTGGGCTGGCTGCCCCGACACGCGACGCTCTACGTCAGGCTACTGCGTCTACCTTGGGCCCTCGTTGATCTCTTGGTCATCGAAGCGGCAGCCCACGGTCTCCCGCTCCAGCGCCGAGGCAGAGTATCGCGCCGTGGCTAATGCCGTGGCCGAGTGCTCTTGGATACGTCAGCTGCTCCAGGAGTTGCTTTGTGATGTTCACAAGGCCACTCTTGTCTACTGCGATAACGTCAGCGCGGTCTACCTCTCCGCCAACCCGGTGCACCATCGACAGACGAAGCATATTGAGCTCGATATTCACTTCGTGCGCGAGCAGGTTGCCCTTGGCCGTGTTCGGGTTCTCCACGTGCCGACGACGCAACAGTTTGCTGATGTGATGACTAAGGGATTGCCTACTCGCGTCTTCAAGGAGTTTCGGTCCAGTCTCTGTGTCTCCGGCGACACTTCGACTGCGGGGGGTGTTGAGTATGTATTTTGTATTGCACGTGTATTGGAGTTGTGGTCCACCTCCTAGTCTTGTATAGTTGAGGTAGAGGCCTTCCCTTGTATTATATATACGTGCACCAGCACCCCATCAATACAACGATTCATTGTATTGTAAAACATCTCTCTACACTGCTAAACTCAGTTAGTCATGTACCGGCAGTTGGCGCGTCAATGTTTTTGCCAGGAGTAAGATAGCTACACAAAGTAGGGGACATGCACTAAATTACATTTTTCGCTTTTTCATGCAATAATATGGTATGGTTCGTGCGATAATATGAATTTTTTCCTTGTAATTTTTTCTTGCAAAATGCAGATTACCCTGCAAAATTTTCTTGCAAAATGCATCTTCTCTTGCATCTTACAAACCAAAATGCATATTCTCTTGCAAATTTTTGTCCATGCAATGTTGTTGGTTTGAGAGAGAGAGAGAGAGAGAGAGAGAGAGAGAGAGAGAGAGAGAGAGAGAGAGAGAGAGAGAGAGAGAGGGGAGGCAGGGAGAGATGGAGGGAAAGGTTGACAACATGCAACCCTACTACTCAAATTAATGCTATGTGCTCTATGATGATATCTGCCATGGCTTCTTCCACCTTCCTGCTATCTACCGCCCATCCGTCCCTATACGGTTACCTGTATGTTGTGAGTGTGCTCCAGCTGGTTACACTAATGTGCACGTCCTTGCATCTAGATCGGGAGCTTAACCCTGGCACCACGCGATGTGCATTCGCCAGTCAGAAATAATGTGGCACCACACACGATGCCTACCAGATCCTCGCTCATAGTAGAACTTGTAAAAACGTTAAATGCAGTGCTATTGAACAACTACCTATTTTAGGATGGATGGAGTAAACAGCTATGGTAAGACTTTGATTACTCCTGCCATTCCAGAAAATAAGCCTCACACACATTCTAAAATTTAATTTCAACCATAAATTACATCAATACCATATGTTTTATGACTTCAAGACTATACCATTGAAAACTTCTTTCGAATACAAATTCAATGGTATAATTTTCGTCACATATAACTTACATTTGGTTTGTCTAATTTATGACCAAAGTTCAATCTTGAAATGCGTGCATGCCTTATATAAAACAAAGTAGCTCTATGCTCTGCAGGTAGGGACGGAAATTGATGTGTTTTTTATGAAGCATTCGATAGTTCAGTTTTTATGTATTTATTTTTCTGGAGACACATCCCAACAACTTGTCTATTTGCATTTGTTGACAAAATCTTTGTTTCTAAAGGATAATAATTTACAAATAAAGCGGCATACTGCATATTTTTCAGCATGGATTTATTCATACTTTTCCAAAGAAAATGTGATTTTTTTCTTAATCAAAATTCAAACACTTAGTTGATATGTGACAATCCGTCCATCTTAATTGAAGGATCAAAACTAAATTTACGAAATCTGATATCCAATGCAGTTTGGATGGTTTAGTAACATTCTATTTGTCTATTTTCATATGTAGTTTTGATATATGAAATGCACATGGTCTGGATATACACATATAATTAATTAATGTGGTAGGATTTTTTAATGATTTAGAAATTACTAAATTTATATGAAACGGTTCCCATACTTCATGTTCTTGACTGATATTCACAAGGTGTTGGGAAACACATATTTTGTGGGTGTTGAATGATTCTGTTTGAATTGGTCTTGTACAAGTTACCAAGCATACATTATTGTAACATCTTGTACCAGTTAGCAAACAATATTTGTATTTTAATAATTGATAAATAGTTTGATCTGAATTAAAAAATCACACTCTGAATTAACAATTAATTTGTTTAGTATTTAAAAAGGTTTATCATGTATCTAAAAATTATTCAATGTCTCTAAAACACTTCATCGTCTATTTTTTATTTAAGAAAAGTTTAGTCAATATTTTTTTAAACAGTTAGTGTGAATACAAATATTTTTATGTATTTAAAAAGATAAAAATCTAATCTATATTTCAAACAATCAACATGTATTTGAAAACATTATAAAAATTTGAATGATATATATCGCGTATTTGGAAAATCCTTGACATGCATTCAAAAAATATTCAATGTGTATTTGAGAAACTTTGATGAAATTTCTGTATTTGAAAAATGTTCAACATGTATTCAAAAATATTTACCTTATAATATTTTTTGAAATGTGTATCTGTTTTATTTGAAAAAGACATTGAACAAATTTACATCAAATGTGTATCTGTTTTTTTGAAATTTCTGTTTTATTTGAAAAAGACTGAAAGAAAGAAAGCTAAGAAACAACATAAACTTGCCCAATATACATCGATGAAGCTGGGCCGCCTCACCTTACTTGCCCCCGTCCCCATTGGCGGGCACTTGCCTCCTATGAACGTATCGTCATTGTATAGGAAAGGCGGCTTCACAATGGTTCCAGATCTAGTTTTCCAGGTTTTAGTAACCTTCTAGAAGGATGCGGTCCAAAAAAATTATATTCTTTCCGTTACCGGTTTTATTGTCATTTTTTATTACCTCTTTCCTTTTTTATTTTCAGATTACTATTTTATTTTCAAACCACGTTCACAATCTCAAAAAAGACACTTGTGAAATATCTTCCCTTTAAAAAAGATCAAAACTTAAAAAAAACTTCATAATTTTTAAAAATGTAAAATATTCGCATTTAAAAGAACTCAAATTTAAGAAAAAATAATAAAGTTTTTTACACACAATTCATGTTGTTTATTTTTCATAACAACGTTCACAATTTCTTTTAAATACACATTTCAGAATTTATGATGGTTTATCATTTTCTACTATGTATGCTTTTCTTTTTGAGAAGGTAACCAACACAATATACACTCTGCCTCGCTATAATATATAAAAATACCACTACAATATATACCGCTTAGAAACCAAGAATCAAGCAGAAGCATGCTACTCATTTCAGTGCTTGGTTAGACAGCAGGCTGCAATGTCTTTTCCTTCTCCTTTTCTTTTCCTTTCTTTCTTTCTTCTTCTTCTTCTCTACTTTTAGTTTTTTCTTAGTTTTTCTGAGTTTTTAGTCTCTTAGTAGTTTTTTTTTTCCTTTCTTAGGGTTTATCTCAAGCCCTACCAATGTATTTCAGACTTCTAGCTTGTAGTTTTTTTTAAGATTAATAAAAGTTGCAGTGGGGTTTTTACCCTACTGTTTATAGTCAAAAAAATATACCGCTTACATGGGCCGTCCTAGTCAGGACGCCCTGTGCGATTTGTGCGATTGACCATCAATATGTTACAATGAGCGACAACTTGGATGCCTGTCTTGGGGACGTCTGGTCGATGCTGGCTGCGTCAAGTAGTCAAGCAATTTCATTGGTTGCTCCCCTTGGCTGGCACATTGGATGCTGGATCCTGCCAAGCGGTTTTCTATTACGCGTTTTTTATGATGTAAAAAATGCAAATAAAAAATTCCCAAATTTTTTGTAACAGGAATATTTCAATCTTAAAATATATTGATGGATATATATTCTTTTGCAAATTTTAGAAAACAAATCTGGATTTAAATAATGTTATCGATTATAAAATATATTCATGACTTTTTTGAATTTAAAGAAATATTTATGATTTCAAATAATGTTCTAGATTTGAAAATTGTTTGTTTATTTTAGAAATTATTCAAGAAATTTATTTTTTTGGAAAGACTTCTCGAATTTATAAAGCATTCAAGAATTTATAAAATTTCTGTGATTTCACAAAAAAAAAATCTAAATTTAGAAAGTGTTCTTGAAGTTAAATATGTTCCTGCATTTCAAAAATCTTCTCCTATTAATGTTTTACTCAAAATTTTAAAACTGCTCACGAATTTAAAATTTATTATTTTATTTTAACTTTTTTATTGGAGTAGGAAAAAGTAAAAATAGAAAAGCAAAATGAAAAAAAAACTTGAAGAAACTGATGAAGGAGGCAAACATAAAAAAAAGTTTAAACTGATGAAAAAGGCAAACATAAAAACATCGAAAATGGAATAAAACAGCCAGGAAAAAAACAGAAAAAATTGATAAGAAAACCGCCGAGGAAGGAAAATAAATCATGTACAGAAGAATAATCGGTGCACTACCCGGAAGGAAACTGCTCACCTACAACGACGCCGATGCTCCATCAATGTATGGTTTGGGCCGTCCCATTGGAGTGACGCTTGTGGATTTGCTTGGCAGTACGATGCGGAACGAAGGAAAAGAGAGCATTATGATGCAGTAAGCGTGAAACATAACCCAGCTGCTGCTTGTTTGTTCAGTGGGGTGTTGTTCATTAATTGTGCTAGCGTCTGATAAATATAGATTTGAATGTGCGAATGTTAGTTTGGAGTTCAGATGGACGGAAGAAGTACACGTCAGATTGATACATCGTGTGGCCGGCCTGGTATTTATAGACAGACAGGGGAGGGGGTAGGGGATCTACGAAGTCTCCGCTGCTATATATGTGTGTATCGCCCAATCCATTCCCACACAAAGTAGGAGAACGCCCAACCGTCCACATGCATATTCTTCTGCTGCTACCACTCACTGGCTTGAAGGGTCCTAATTAGCAAAGAAGGAAAAAGACCTTAGAAGCTTAACTTGCGGAATAGGATGCATCATGAAAGCAATGTAAACTGCTCCCTGGGCGTAGCGGTGTTCCATCGTCTAGATGTTCACTATGCAAAACTTGTCGCATAGCGTCAAGAGCATGAGTCGTACTCATAGAACAAATCATGCTGGTCGTGAGAAGGAGGTCATCCCCAAGTGTATCTCTGCCTATTTATTGGTTCTCGTAGCCAAATATGCAAGGGGTAAATGCAAGCAAGGAAAAGGGACGTCTGGTTCTGGTAGTTTCCTCTTTTTTTGGAACCATCGTGAAGAGATGCATGTGAATTCATTATGATAGAGTAAGATAAAACATCAAAGAAAGGCACAAACCGTACAAATGACACGACCAAAACTAGACCTAAACAAGCTAAGGATCATCAACCGAGAGTGAACAATCCACGGCTCGAAGATGACCAAACAACCTAGACTAGGACAAGAGCACCACAAGGCATAAGAGCTAGAAAAATCCTCCGCAAGAGCCAAACACAGCCAGCTACAATAGTACAACACAACCCAACAAACAACTACTAGGACAACGACTAAAGCACGATAGTGCCGGGAAGAGACCGCCACCAGCCTTGAGACCGCACCACTTGCACGAGCCTAGGACCAACAATGCTAAACACCAAAACCATCAACCCAACACCACCATACCTGTCGTCGTCCAAGCCATAGATGGAGGGCCATATGGGAACAGGCATCAGTGAGATGGGAGCAAGAGTGTGCATGCGAGCATTAGGGACGAAGTCCATCATGACCGACCAACGACCAAGAGACGAACAACCAGAACACAACCTACGACCAACGTTTCCCACTTGACGTAGACGATCCGACGGGAGGAGAATGCGCGAGAGATCTGGTAAAACGAGTGAACAACCACTAGATCTGGCCGAGGACGACCAAGCTGGATCGTGGATAGAATGGGGGCGGCATGAAAAACCTAGAACGGGAGCCCCAAAGGAGCACAACCATGAATGACCACATCAAACACATTAGGAACGACCTGAAGAAAACCTACGCCCTTGATTGCAATTACAGGAGTTGGATTCCCCAAGAAGCACGGCCATGAACTGCCACATCAGGGACGATGGCACCACACCTGCCACCCACAACCACTCACCAAGGTTTTGGTTACCGAATGAGGCAATTTTACCGAGGGGGACTGGTAAATGTGGTTACCACGGTTACCGAAAAATACCGAGAACATTTCGAGCGAATTTTATAGTTGAATTTTGAATTCAAATAAGTGAATGAACGAATATTCGAACCAGAGACCTCTCAAAACAGGAACTAGGTTGCTACCACCACGCCAGAACCAACTCTCATGGCATTAATTAGATCCTATGTACTTTACTGTAAATCGAGTGTTTAAATTCAAAAATTTCAAAAAAAGGTATTTTTTGCTCGGTATGGCGATTTTGCCGTAACCATGGAAAATCTTGAAATTTCAACCGGTTACTAAAACCTTGCCACTCACACATCTGGAAGCACTAAAGGAGCACGACTACACAGCCACAAACGACCACATCACTGACCACAACACCACCAGATCAGGGAGCACCCAAGGATCTTGATTCCTCAAGGGTCACACCATGAGCGACCACATGAGGGTCGGTGTGCCGCCCGACAGCCACGACAACCACATAGATGGCGGCGTTGATGAGGGGATGGGCGCCAAGAAAGCACACCACAGGCCGGTGACCAAAATGATGTATATTTTGGTACTTTTTTTCCGTCCATGGTTTATAGCACTAGTAGAAAAAGGGCCTTTTGTCCCGGTTTATAAGGGCCTTTAGTCCCGGTTCTAGAACCGAGACTAAAGGGTCGTTACTAAAGCCTCTCCCTTTAGTCCCGGTTCTTACACGAACCGGGACTAAAGGCCGTCCACGTGGCCGCAGCCTGGAGCTCCACCTTTAGTCCCGGTTCTTACCTATAGGGACATCTTAGAGGAACATCATCAAACCACGCTCATATGTCGGATCAGACCGTCCATGCACTATCCCGATAAAAATGCTCTCCAACGGCCCCCCATTAAATCTTCTCCATATGACTAAACTGTGCAAACTTCCTGAGACTACATTTTCCAAAACATAGTTAGGGTAACTCCACCGCGGATCACAAAATATACGGACATTCTAGACATTTTTTCATCCCGCAGTGATATTTTTTTTGCTCTGACCGGTCCAGATGTCCGAAATCCAAGAAACTGGAAGCAAATATAGGGAAGTTTTGCGGGTGTCCATACCTCCGCCACGTTGGACTACGACATGCATGACCCACGCCAAAAGCCTGCATAGAGCCTGCACATTAGGTATTCCCACCCGTCCGCCTTCGCCGAAGGACCTGATGGTGATGGCTGCCCTCAAGGCCACTTCATCTATATGTATTGTTTGTTAAAGTTAAATGGACAAACTAAGTGGAATGCCTTGATTGCCAATTCCGCAAAGACCGCGTTTGTCAATGAAGACGAAGGTGGTGATCCAACCGTTCCAACACAATATGGGATTGCTCCATCCAAGATGGTGATTCGAAACCGGGGGAAGAAGTGGGAGGAGGGAGAAGGAGGAGCGAGAAGAGACGGCGACCAAGGAGAGCCTCCAATTTTCCGGTTAACACCTAAATTTTTTTAGGAGTTAGCTAGCCATTTGAGATTTTGACTAGATGCGGCTTAACTCCTCAAAATGAAATATTTTGAGGAGTTAGCCCCTTTAGAGAGGCTGGAACTTGGTGTGAGATAGTAGAGTGGAGCCCTTGTACGTGGTACAGACAAGTGCACTGGTCAATGAAGCAATTTCAACAATCTCAAACCGGTTGTAAAATGAATATTGAAACTCTTTTATGATCATGAATATTAGTTTTGTCTTTGTAATTGATCCCAATGGTACACTGAAGCTCCATTTCAAAGTCGTCCCGGCTGCCAGGACCTTTTCGTAGAACACCTAGTGTCATGTGGTGGTTTGTATTTTTGGTGTGAAATTAATTGAATTGTTGTTAATGTACAAGACATGCCATCTTGAGCTCTGCAGGAAAGTAATGTACCTTGGGAAGTTCATCCGATGCAACAAACATGCATTGAAATCTTTGGTACAAGATATACCCAAACTAGTCTCCACCAACCCCACATTGTTTTACGGTACTATGGCAAACATGTCAAAACAATAGCAATATACGTACTCTCATCAACTCATGTATGGCATGCTACTAGGTACTACTAGATTGGCCTTGCCACTTAATTTTTATCTGTTTGTACGCTGTTGGTTGGTATAGGAGTGAAATGAAGTACATGGAATCTTTTGTCTAGTTATTACGAGATCAGATTGTTATTCCCATAGTGCAACCGGGCCAAGATTTTTATATTAACAAGCTTAGAACAGTGATTATGGATGCACATGTCGCTTTCTTGACGAAACCAGTCGTAATGCTTTGCATCAAGTAGTTGTGAAATAGTACAAAGCCATCTATATATGCTGCTCAACGTTGTCTCAAGTAGAACTGGCTCTACTAATGGTAATGAACGCACAGGGAGAGAGAGAGAGAGAGAGAGAGAGAGAGAGAGAGAGAGAGAGAGAGAGAGAGAGAGAGAGAGAGAGAGAGAGATGAGAATAGGAGACCTCGGGAATAAGGAGGAGAGAGAGAAGATGGCTCTAAGCCGTGTAAAACGGCAAGCAAGGGCTAGTAGCTGCCATGATGCCGTCCCAATTCTAAAGGAGGTAAACGAAAATGGGGATACCCAAATAACTCTTTGATTGTTGGCACTAAATTTACATATTTGGATGGAGAATAGGGAAGATACCCTTGAGTCATTGCTGCACCTTGGCCTTCATGTAGCAGCTTAGCAAGGATAAAAGGAGAGACACAGTAGACTGAGGCATTTGCACGCAGTACAAACAATGCACTGGTCACTTAAGCAATGTCTGTAATCTCATTTGCTAGTTTCCTTCTATTGCATTTTTTACTCCGAGACAAATACTTTGTAAATGAGATATAGAGCAGAAGCAGTAACAAAACTAAAGCATAAATTTGAAAGAAAATCACCTGAAGGATCCAACAATCAGAGCCCGCGGGCAATCCCCTCATGGTTCTGTATTCGTTGCTTCACGCGGTCTATCCATTCTGATACCAAACCCCTTTTGTTCTCTTATTAAGTGGTCAAACCTATGTGTAATTACGGAAGGATCAGGAAGTAGTTAAGAACCAGAATATGAAATGATGAGAATAACCTGGATGGATCAGATAAAAAAACGGGATGAACCTGTGATTTATATATGAATCATTCCAAATTAGAGAGAGATTTGTAGGGACTGAACGAATCCATTTCTATCCTCCTCCATTATGCGTCAATGCAATCAATATTTAGTAATTTACAATGGGTGGGCATCGGCGACCTTACTGTATCCATTGTTGGTGATGAAAAGGTACAGGGCGAGAAGGCGAGAGAACTGTAGAAGACCAGACTATGGTATTCAGCTTGCTGTTTTTTCCTATGAAACATAAAAGGGCTACTGTCATGATGGCATGCCCACTGAGTTCTTCCAAGATTTTTGGAATTTGATTTGTCAAGACTTATTCCAATTGTTGTATGATTTTTCCGAGGGCAAGCTCGACATCTCTATACTAAAGTATGGTATAGTGACTTTGATTACCAAAGGGTAGAGAGCTCATAAGATTCAGATGTATAGGCCTATATGCATTCATAATGTTTCTTTTAAGATCATTACCAAGGTTCTAAACACTAGAGCTATGAGGGTTGCAGATAAGCTAGTTTCTAGAATTCAAACAGATTTTATAAAGGGTCACTACATCTTGGATAATGTAGTTATGTCATATGAGACCCTGCACTTCTTACATAGGAGTATAAAGTCTCTAGTGTGTTGCTCAAAGTGGATTTCGAAAAAGCGGATTATAATATTAATTCAAACTTTATGCTTTCTGTGTTAGAGATGAAGGGGTTCCTTGAAATTCATTCAGTGGACTAAGTCTATTATTTACAATGGAAAAAGGTGCTCTTACTTTTAGTGATATGATAGGAAAGTACCTTACTACTAGGAAAGGGCTCAGGAAGGGGATCCCTTCTCCCCCCTACTGTTTAATATAGCGGTTGGTGTCGTGCTGACCTTGGTGAAAAGGGCTCTGGAGCAAGGTTTTCTTAAAGGTTTACCTTCTCAGTTGTATGATGGTGCCTTTTTATCTCACAATATGCCCAAGACACCATTTTTATGCTTGAGGATGATCTATAGGGGCTAGAAATCTAAAAGTAATCTTGTGTGTGCTGGAACATTTGACTGGACTAAAGATTAATTTTCTGAAAAGCGAGGTTTAATGTTTTGGTGGGGCAGTACCACCTGGAACGACTATGCTCAGACTTTTAATTGTGCTATCGTCGAGTTTCCTTCTAGTTACCTTGATACTCCTCCCAATGCGTGGCTGGGGGTGTATGAGAAGTATCCCAAGCTAGTGGAAGATCATCCGCATTTGGAATCTAGTCTTTTGTGCCCCATGTTAACAGAGGGACGTGCTAAAACGATTGTGCAATCACGCAAGCGACCAAAATGTGGACGATATTGATGCGGCTTGAAACTGCGTCCATATTTCCCTAAAGAGGAAGGGATGATGCAGTACAACTACGGTAGGTATTTTCCTCAGTTATGAAACCAAGGTATCAATCCAGTAGGAGAACCAAGCAACACTATGTAAACGGTATCTGCACACAAAGAACAAATCCTCGCAACCCAACACGTAAGAGGGGTCGTCAATCCCTCCTCGGTAAAAAGATAGATGGGTTTATATGTGTTTGGATAAATAGATCTGAATAAAACACGAAATAAAAGATGCAAATAAAAAGTGCAACAAAGTATTTTTGGGTTTTAGAATAATAGATCTGAAAATAAATGCGATGAAAAATAGATCTGAAAGCAATATGATAAAAGAGAGACCCGGGGGCCGTAGATTTCACTAGTGGCTTCTCTCGAGAAAATAGCATACGGTGGGTAAACAAATTACTGTTGGGCAATTTATAGAAGATTGAATAATTATGACGATATCGAAGGCAATGATCAATATATAGGCATCACGTCCAAGATTAGTAGACCGACTCCTGCCTGCATCTACTACTATTACTCCACACATCGACCACTATCCAGCATGCATCTAGTGTATTAAGTTCATAAGAAACAGAGTAATGAAATAAGAACGATGACATGATGTAGACAAGATATATTCATATAGGAATAGAACTCATCTTGTTATCCTTAATAGCAATGATACATATGTGCCTCGCTACCCCTTCTGTCACTGGGTGAGGACACCGTAAGATCGAACGCATCACAAAGCACCTCTTCCCATGGCAAGAATAATCGATCTAGTTGGCCTAACTAAACTAAAGATTCGAAGAATAAATACGAGGCTATAAATAATCATGCATATAAGAGATCAAAGAAGACTCAAATAATATTCATGGATATAGATCTGATCATAAACTCAAAGTTCATCGGATCCCAACAAACACACCGCAAAAAGGTTTACATCAAATAGATCTCCAAGAGATCATTGTATTGAGAAAAAAGAGAGAAGAAGCCATCTAGCTACTGCCTAAGGACCCATAGGTCTATGGTGGACTACTCACGCATCATCGGAGAGGCATCAATGAGGATGATGAAACCCTCGGTGATGGTGTTAGATTGGTTCTCGTGGTTCTGAAACTTGCGGCGGCTGGAATTGTGTTTCGTCTGCTCCCCTAGGGTTTATGGAATATTTGAGAATTTATAGGGTGAAGAGGTGGTGCAGGAGACCCCCGTGGGCCCACAACCCACCAAAGCGCGCCCTGGTGTCTTGTGGTCCCCACGGGCCTCCCCTCTGGTCCTTTCTTGGCCCCCAAGTTGTCTTTTGGTCCAAAGAAATCTCCAAAAAGTTTCGCTGCGTTTGGACTCCGTTTGATAGGGATATTCTGCGAAGTAAAAAACAAGCAAAAAACAGCAACTGGCACTGAACACTATGTCAATAGTTTAGTCCTAAAAAATGATATAAAGCTGCTATAAAATGATTGTAAAACATCCAAGAATGATAATATAATAGCATGAAAAAATAAAAAAAATTATAGATATGTTGGTTACGTATCAGATACTCTCCCGCACTTGATCACATAAGGGACATCGTGCCTAATGTGGAAACCTCTCTTCACCAGTCCATCCGACGTCATGCATCTGTTCCGAAAGAGGAGCCACACGAAGAGTTTTCACTTTAGGGGTGCACGACAATCCCAAATCATCGTTGATGCAAGATCACGTGGCCGGATAATGAAGCGTCTGGCTTAAGCTGATCTAACAGACAAAGTTCCGGAATCTTCCCAAGCACATCCGACCACGTCCTGAACCCCTTGACGAAGGAACACCTGCTGGACGTGTTCCATGGTTTCTCTCGCGTCCATGTTATGGCCAACATCCCTTGGCCGAGTCTCCCGTAGGGCGTCCGCCATAGTTCAAGTGTTACACTGATGGGGTCTTACTTGATCGTATATGCCATGGGTGACCTCCCATATCCTCATGCCAAACAACCATAGATCCTCCCAGAAATAGGATATCTGGCCACCCCCACATCCACGAAGACCGTCATGTGATATATGTTTATAGATTGTTGCGGTTTGTCTATCTCAAACTTAGCCTGGGGTCTTGATCCATCCACACCTTTGAACCATAACTAGCGAGCCCTCAACGCATAGTAGCCATCTAAGATCTGGTAGGCCAAGTCCTACGGTCCACTTAGGCATGCAAACCATGTCCCAAGCTTGCTAGCCCTTGGCCTCCATGCTGCCAACCTAGAAGAACTCAATGCATATCCTGATAAGACTCACCAACACCTGGGCACCACATCCAATGCCATCATGGTATGAATTGGCATTGCACACATCACTGACTACATAAGAACTAGCTACCCAGACTTGTCCATGGTTGCCGCTTACCAGGATGGTAGTTTGCTCACAACCCATCAACAATGAATTGAAATTGGGTTACCAAAGCCTTCCGGATTGTCAAAGGTAGCAAAAGACATCTGCATGGGAAAGCACCAATAGGGCAACCCAGGCATTCCGTTAACTACTGTTTCTGATCCGTCGAGCATCTGATGGGAAGGGCGCTACACTTCTCTGGGTTGATGTTCAACGTAGAGGAAGCACCAAAGTCCTCGATATAGTTGAACAAACTTCAATATCCTCCTTAGTTGGACTTCAAAACAATAACACATGGTCAAATATTAGTAGTATCTAAGAAATCCTCTCCATCCTAGCGGTTATAGGAAATCTTTGTGAACCGTGTATCGGAATAAGTGGTGGAGCGCCTCCATGACCAGATTAAAGAGCATGGGGGGGGGGGAGGGAGGGTCCTCTTGCCACAAACTTCTCGCACTAGGCAAGGTTGAGCCTGGTGTGCCATTGACCAACACCCTTGTAGAATCAAAGATAGCAGATCACAAATCCACATGGTCCAACGCTATCAAAATCGCATCTTCCTCAGAATTTGCAGGAGGAAAGACCAGCCCACGGTGTCAAATGCTTTAGAGGTGTCCAGTTTAATCAGGCAGGCCGACTCCTTCAAAGCATGCAACCTCGGATTTGTGTCTAAAACTAGCATAAAATTGTCATGCAAAGTTTGCACACGCACAAAAGCACACTGACGTGTGCCTACCAGCCCCAGCAGCTCTGGAGCTAGTCTATTTGCAAGTACCTTCGCAAAGATTTTCACAAACCCATACTCTAAGCTTACTAACCTATAATCCCTTAGCTCCTCCGCTCCATCTTCCTTGGGAAGGAGAGATACCAAGGCTTTGTTGAGAACGGCCAGCCTTGCATGTCATCCCTTGAGAAGCTATCCATGAAGCGCATGAAGCCATGCTTTGTGATTTCCCACATACCCTATAAAACCCCCCAGTGAAACCATTAGGACCAGGCGCCCTGTCCGCGGCAAATACTTGACTACATCCCACACCTCATCCATGGTGATTGGGTCATAATGGTGTGCAAGGTTGATAAAAGGGAGTTCAAGGGCATCATGATCAAGAGATAAGGCTTGGTCATTGCTTGATCCTAAAAGTGTGCAGTAGAAACCATCCACGTGATCCATAAGGTGCTCCTACCCAGTAACAATTAGACCATCCACATGTAATTGAGTGATGTCATTATTTCAAAGCGTATGGATCACATGTTGATGGAAAAAACCTAGTGTTTGTGCCCCTTCTTTAAGCCATCACAACCCTTCTCTCCTCTGTGCAATCGTCATTTCCATAGAACTTAGGCTGAGAAACATCCTTTTGATTATACAACATAAGTCAATTTTGGCTGTAGATAATTGTCTGTTCTCCATGGCAACGTCCAGCCATAGAATTACCTCTGGAGCCACCATGATCTAGAGCTTGATGTTACCGGCCATTCTACATCTGTAGCTAGTCAAGGCTTTGGTTGTGGCTTCTAATTTATCATTGGTCACCTTAAAAGGATTCCCCACCGATGAAACAACAGCTGCTCGCACAATCTCCATGAAGCCATCCGCTTTGTCCGGAAGCATTAAACCAAAAAAACCTTCCCAAATGCAAGGCCCTTCCCCAAATTGTCGCGATTCTTGACTTTTATGGCTAGGAATCCGAGGCCCTACCGGCGATGGAGGCATGAATGTGTGGTCTGTCCTTGTGGTTTGTGGGCTTCTTTAATAATTGCAAATCCTCATATATTGTTGTGTTGAATGTTCGTGGCTTGAATGTGTCGTCCAAGAATAGCGCGGTACTCCAGTTGGCGGAATCAGTGAGTGTGAGCATTGTATACTTGCATGAGACTAAGTTGGAATCCATGGCCCAAATGACTGTACGACAATCCCTTGGCAATAAATTTGATGATTTCATGTACCTTCTGGCCGCCGAAATTCGATGTTGGATCTTGCTAGCCTGCGACTCCACGATTGTTTCCCTATCGAATCCTCATGTCACCGAGCACACAATTACGAGGCTGGTTAAACTGGTGGCTTGCCCGGTGTGGTGGCTAACCAGGGTCTTTGGCCCACATCTAGATATGAAGAGGATAAAGTGTCTTGATGAGATATCAAAGGTTACGGAACCTCCACACGGCACCTTGCATGATCATGGGCGACGGTAACACAATTGTTGAGACGGCGGATAAGAGCAATGCTAACATCAACAGGCGGATGATTGCATGGTTTCGTATCTTGTTGAACGCTCTAAATCTTAAGAAGATCTACCTCAATGGATCTCTATACACGTGGTCCAATGAGAGGGAGCATGTAATGTTAGAGAAGCTATATCTTTTTTTGTCGCGGTTTCCTGGCCAGCTAGGTCCAGCTACTGCATCAGGGCTCGTTTTGGGGCAGCAGGTGATACGTCTCCATCGTATCTATAATTTTTGATTGTTTCATGCCAATATTATACCACTTTCACATATTTTTGGCAACTTTTTATATGATTTATTGGACTAACCTATTGATCCAGTGCCCAGTGCCAGTTCCTGTTTTCTGCATGTTTTTTGTATCGCAGAGTATCCATATCAAACGAAGTCCAAATGCAATAAAATTTTACGGAGAATTATTCTGGAATATTTGTGATTTTTGGGAGTTGGAATCAACACAAACGGGGGTCCACACAGCCCCACAAGACACCAGGGCGCGCTAGAGGCCCCTGACGCGCAATGGTGGGTTGTGCCCTCTTCGAATGTCGGTTGGAGCTATACTTCGGGCGCAAGGAAGCTTATATCCGGAAAAAAATCGTGTTAAAATCTCAGCACAATCGAGTTACGGATCTCGCGAATATAAGAAACGGTTTTCGGCCAGATCAGGGGAACGCGAAACAGAAGAGAACAGAGAGGGAGATCCAATCTCGGAGGAGCTCCCGCCCCTCCACCGCCATGGAGACCATGGACCAGAGGGGGAACCCTCCTCCCATCTAGGGGGAGGCCAAGGTATAAGAAGGAGGGGGTTCTCTCCCCCTCGCTTCCGGTGGCGCCGGAGTGCAGCCGGGGCTAGGATCGTGACGTCGATCTACATCAACAATCTTGCTACCGTCAACACCAACTTTCTCCCCCTCTATGCAGCGGTGTAACACCTCTTCCCCCCGCTGTAATATCTACTTAAACATGGTGCTCAACTCCATATATTATTTCCCAATGATCTATGGTTATCCTATGATGTTTGAGTAGATCTGTTTTGTCCTGTGGTTTAATCTTGATCATGGTTGGTATGATTGTATATTTTATTAATGGTGCTGTCCTACGGTGCCCTCCGTCTCGCGCAAACGTGAGGGGCCCTCGCTGTAGGTGTTGCAATATGTTCATGGTTCGCTTACGGTGGGTTACGAGAGGGACAGAAACTTAAACCCGAGTAGGTGGGCTATGGTGTATGGGAGTAAAGAGGACTTGATACTTAATGCTATGGTTGAGTTTCACGACCTTAATGATCTTTAGTAGTTGCGGATGCTTGCTAGAGTTCCAATCATAAGTGCATATGATCCAAGTAGAGAAAGTATGTTAGCTCATGCCTCTCCCTCATATAAAATTACAAGAATTATTACCGGTACTTGTCATCGATTGCCTAGGGACAAATAACTTTTTTGTTGACAAAAGCTCTCTACTAAAACTAACTTCATTGTGTCTTTATCTAAATAGCCCCTAGATTTTATTTACGTGCTCTTTATTTTCTTGCAAACCTATCCTATCACACCTACAAAGTACTTCTAGTTTCATACTTGTTCTAGGTAAAGCGAACGTCAAGCGTGGGTAGAGTTGTATCGGTGGTCGATAGAACCTGAGGGAATATTTGTTCTAACTTTAGCTCCTCGTTGGGTTTGACACTCTTATTTATCGAAGAAGGCTACAAACGATTCCCTATACTTGTGGGTTATCAAGACCTTTTTCTGGCGCCGTTGCCGGGGAGCAATAGCGTGGGGTGAATATTCTCGTGTGTGCTTGTTTGCTTTATCACTAAGTAGTTTTTATTTATTGTTCTAAGTTGTTCTCTATCTTTAGTTATGGATATGAAACACGAAACACCAAAAAATTTAGTGGTACTTGCTACTCATGGAGATGAGGAACCTCCTAAAACCCTCGATGCTCGTTATGTAAAAGATATTATGCACTACTTTGATAATCCTGAGAAAACCCCATTCAACTATATAATGGGAGTAATGTTGGATCAACATGAATAATTTAGGGATTATCTCTTGACTCATAAAGGGAAATTGTTATGGGATCAAATACATATGTTGCATTGGTATGCTTGGGAGCTATGCTTGAGATATGATTATACTTGTTGCTCTATGATGAACGCTCCACATCTTCCCTTTTCATGTGAATTTAATGTTAATGAAACCTTGGCTTCTTATGCTAATGGTATATATGATTACTATCATGTGGAACGAATAGAAGAATTTGTTGCTTTTAAGGGTGCTTATGAAATTGAATCTTTGTTTGAAAAGTATGAAGCTCTTGATGATGATGTTTATAGACCTGAAAATTTTGCCATCCTTAAATATTGCTATGATAATTATAGATATAATTCCAATATTGATGAATTTATTGAGAAAGTCTCCGCTGTCCAAGAAGAGACTAATATTTTGCAGGAGTCTATGGAAGAAGAAATTGATGAAACTTTGAGCTCATTGGATGAAAAAGATGATGAGGAGAGCGAAGAACAAAAGGAGGAAGATCGGATTAGCTACCCGTGCCCACCTTCTAATGAGAGTAACTCTTCAACTCATACATTATTTAGTTTCCCTTCATGCTTACCGAAGGATGAATGCTATGATAATTGCTATGATCCCGTTGATTCATTTGAAATATCCCTTTTTGATGAACTTGATGCTTGCTATGCTTGTGGCCAAGATGCCAATATGAATTATGCTTATGAAGATGAACTTGCTATTGTTCCTTATGTTAAGAATGAAATTATTTCTATTGCACCCACGCATGATAGTCCTAATATCTTTTTGAATTCTCCAAACGACACTATATCGGAGAAGTTTGCCTTTATTAAGGATTATATTGATGGGTTGCCTTTTACTATTTCACATGATAATTTTGATGAATATAATATGCATGTGCTTGTTGCTCCTACCTGCAATTATTATGAGAGAGGAACTACATCTCCGCCTCTTTATGTTTCCAACATGAAAGAATTGCAAGAAACTGCTTATAGTACTATGTATTGGCCTTTACTTGATGTGCATGAATTGTTCTTGTATGACATGCCGATGCATAGGAAGAGAGTTAGACTTCGTCATTACTTGATATATGTTGCTTTGTGCTCACTACTAAATGCCAAATCATTGTTAATTAAAATTGGGTTTGATATACCTTGGGATCCGGGTGGATCCATTACTTGAGCACTGTATGCCTAGCTTAATGGCTTTAAAGAAAGCGCTGCCAGGGAGACAACCGGAAGTTTTAGAGAGTCATTTTATTCTGTTGAGTGCTTTTATAAAGTTTAAAAACAAAAAAATATAGAGGAGAACTTAAAACTTCACAAAAAGAAAAGTGAAAGTGAGAAGGACGAGCACCGTGGAAGTGGGAGCTAGCCTTGAACTTTGTTCATGCCCATGGAAACTTTGTGTATCTTAATTACAGAAAATTTTCAACAAAAATAATTATCCCCTTGTACAATTCCATTGTATTATAAAAATAATGTGCCAAGGTTTGCCTTTAGGATGTTTAGATTGCTTGTTGGGTTGCGCGGTGCAAAACAGAAACTTTGGCTGTAGTGCGCGATTTTACATTTTTTTACCGGAACGTCAAATGGTTCTGAAACCTTTTGCACTGTCTTGCTATACACAAAATTTTTATGTTTCCTAATTTTTTCATAATTTTTGGAGTACCAGAAGTATGGCGAATGTTCAGATTACTACAGACTGTCCTCTGTAAGACAGATTCTGTTTTTGATGCATTGTTTGCTTGTTTTGATGAAACTATCGATTTTTATCGGTGGTATAAGCCATGGAAAATTTATATTACAGTAGCTACAATGCAAAACCAAAATATGAATAGGTTTGCAATAGTACTTAGAGTAGTGATTTGCTTTATTATAATGGATCTTACCGAACTTTCTGTTGAGTTTTGTGTGGATGAAGTGATCAAAGATCGAGGTCTCGATGCGAGGAGAAGCAGGAGAGGCAAGAGCTCAAGCTTGGGGATGCCCAAGGCACCCCAAGTAAATATTCAAGGAGACTCAAGTGTCTAAGCTTGGGGATGCCCCCGAAGGCATCCCATCTTTCTTCAACAAGTATCGGTATGTTTTCGGTTTCGTTTTGTTCATGTGACATGTGCAAATCTTGGAGCGTCTTTTGTGTTTATTTTTCATTTTTCTATTATGCACCATGCTGGTATGATATAGTCCATGGTTTAATTGTAGAATGCTCATTGTACTTCACTTATATCTTTTGAGTATGGCCTTTATAGAATGCTTCATGTGCTTCACTTATATCATTTGATGTTTGGATTGCCTGTTTCTCTTCACATAGAAAACCGTTGTTTGAAGAATGCTCTTTTGCTTCACTTATATTTATTAGAGCATGGTATTTTGTAGAAAGAATTAAACTCTCATGCTTCACTTATATCTATTTAGAGAGTCAACAGGAATTGGTCAATTGCATGGTTAGTCAAAAAATCCTACATAAAACTTATGGATCACTGAATATGATATGTTTGATTCCTTGCAATAGTTTTGCGATATAGAGATGGAATATGTGGGAGGTACTAGTAAATGGTTGTGTTTAGTAGGAATATTGGTGTTAAGGTTTGTGATTTCCGAAGCATGCACGTATAGTCTCTCGTTATGCTATGAAGTTGGAGCATGATTTATTTTTGATTGTCCTCCTTATGAGTGGCGGTCGGGGATGAGTGATGGTCTTTTCCTACCAATCTATTCCCCTAGGGGCATGCGTAATATTACTTTGCTTAGAGGGCTAATAAACTTTTGCAGTAAGTATATGAGTTCTTTATGACTAATGTGAGTCCATGGATTATACACACTCTTACCTTCTCGCAATTTGCTAGCCTCTACGGTACCATGCATTGCCCTTTCTCACCTCGAGACGTGGTGCAAACTTCGCCGGTGCATCCAAACCCCGTGATATGATACGCACTATCACACATAAGCCTTATTATATCTTACTCAAAACAGCCACCATACCTACATATTATGGCTTTTCCATGGCCATTCCGAGATATATTGCCATGCAACTTCCACTGCTTCCGTTTGATGACTTGAGCATTCATTGTCATATTGCTTTGCATGATCATGTAGCTGACATAGTAGTTGTGGCTCAGCCACCTTTTCATCATTTTTCATACAGGTTACGCTAGATCATTGCACATCCTGGTACATGCCAAAGGCATTCATATAGAGTCATACTTTGTCATAGGTATCGAGTTGTAATTTTTATTTCTTTTGAGTTATAAGTAAATAGAAGTGTGATGATCATCATTATTCATTTTTAGAGCAGTGCCCTAGTGAGGAAAGGATGATGGAGACTATGATTCCCCCACAAGTCGGGATGAGACTTCGGACAATGAGAGAAAAAGAAAAATAAAAAAAATAAAAAAAGAAAAAAAGAAAAAGAAAGAAAAAGAAAAATAAAATAAAATAAATAAATAAACAAAGAGAGAAGGGGCATTGTTAGTATCCTTTACCACACTTGTGCTTCAAAGTAGCACCATGTTTTTCATATGGAGAGTCTCCTATGTTGTCACTTTCATATACTAGTGGGAATTTTTCATTATAGGATTAGATGCACACCCACTTAGTTTTCATATTGAGCTTTTCATACACTTATAGCTCTTAGTGCATCCGTTGCAAGGCAATCCCTACTCCTCACGTTGATATCAATTGATGGGCATCTCCATAGCTCGTTGGTTAGCCGCGTCGATGTGAGACTTTCTTACCTTTGTGTCTTCTTTATATTTACCCCTATCATCATACTTTATTCCACCTGTAGTGCTATATCCATGGCTTGCGCTCATGTATTGCGTGAGGGTTGAAAAATCTGAAGCGCGTTAAAAAGTATGAACCAATTGCTTGGCTTGTCATCGGGGTTGCACATGATAAATACTTTGTGTTAAGAAGACAGAGCATGACAAGACTATATGATTTTGTAAGGATAACTTTCTTTAGCGTTGATATTTTGAAAGACATGATTGTTTGTTGGGATGCCTGAGTATTGATGTCTTTATGTCAAATTATAGACTATTGCTTTGAATTACTTATGTCTTAATATTCATGCCATGACTAGACATATGATCAAGTTTATGTTAGGTAGCATTCCACATCAACAATTATCTTTTTATCATTTACCTGCTCGAGGACGAGCAGGAATTAAGCTTGGGGATGCTGATACGTCTCCGTCGTATCTATAATTTTTGATTGTTTCATGCCAATATTATACCACTTTCACATATTTTTGGCAACTTTTTATATAATTTATTGGACTAACCTATTGATCCAGTGCCTAGTGCCAGTTCCTGTTTTCTACATGTTTTTTGTATCGCAGAGTATCCATATCAAACCAAGTCCAAATGCAATAAAATTTTATGGAGAATTATTTTGGAATATTTGTGATTTTTGGGAGTTGGAATCACCGCAAACGGAGGCCCACACAGCCCACAAGACACCAGGGAGCGCTAGAGGTCCCTGGCGCATGGTGGTGGGTTGTGCCCTCCTCGAACGTCGGTTGGAGCTCTACTTCGGGCGCAAGGAAGCTTATATCCGTAAAAAAATCGTGTTAAAATCTCAGCACAATCGGAGTTACGGATCTCCCAGAATATAAGAAACGGTTCTCGGCCAGATCAGGGGAACGCGAAACAGAAGAGAACAGAGAGGGAGATCCAATCTCGGAGGGGATCCCGCCCCTCCACCGGCATGAGACCATGGACCAGAGGGGGAACCCTCCTCCCATCTAGGGGGAGGCTAAGGAAGAAGAATAAGGAGGGGGGCTCTCTCCCCCTCGCTTCGAGTGGCGCCGGAGTGCCGCCAGGGCAAGGATCGTGACGTCGATCTGCATCAACAATCTTGCTACCGTCAACACCAACTTTCTCCCCCTCTATGCAGTGGTGTAACACCTCTTCCCCTCGTTGTAATCTCTACTTAAACATGGTGCTCAACTCCATTTATTATTTCTCAATGATCTATGGTTATTCCTATGATGTTTGAGTAGATCCGTTTTGTCCTGTGGGTTAATCGTGATCTTGGTTGGTATGATTGTATATTTTATTTATGGTGCTGCCCTACGGTGCCCTCCGTCTCGCGCAAAGTGAGGGGCCCTCGCTGTAGGGTGTTGCAATATGTTCATGGTTCGCTTATGGTGGGTGATACGTCTCCAACGTATCTATAATTTATGAAGTATTCATGCTATTATATTATCTGTTGTGGATGTTTATGGGCTTTACTAAACACTTTTATATTATTTTTGGGACTAACCTATTAACCGGAGGCCCAGACCAAATTGTTGTTTTCTTGCCTATTTCAGTGTTTCGAAGAAAAGGAATATCAAACGGAGTCCAAACGGAATGAAACCTTCGGGAGAGTTATTTTTGGAACGGAAGCAATCCAGGAGACTTGGAGTAGACGTCGGGGAAGCTTCAAGGTGGCCACGAGGCAGGGAGGCGCGCCTGCCCCCCTGGGCGCCCCCCCCACCCTCGTGGGCCCCTTGTGGCTCCCCTGACCGACTTCTTTCGCCTATATATATATCCATATACCATAAAAACATCGAAGAGCAGAATAGATCGGGAGTTCCTCCTCCGCAAGCCTCTGTAGCCACCAAAAACCAATCGGGACCCTGTTCCGGCACCCTGCCGGAGGGGGGATCCCTCACCGGTGGCCATCTTCATCATCCCGGCGCTCTCCCTGATGAGGAGGGAGTAGTTCACCCTCGGGGCTGAGGGTATGTACTAGTAGTTATGTGTTTGATCTCTCTCTCACGTGTTCTTGATTTGGCACGATCTTGATGTACCGCGAGCTTTGCTATTATAGTTGGATCTTATGATGCTTCTCCCCCTCTACTCTCTTGTAATGGATTGAGTTTTCCCTTTGAAGTTATCTTATCGGAATGAGTCTTTAAGGATTTGAGAATACTTGATGTATGTCTTGCCATGCTTATCTGTGGTGACAATGGGATATCACGTGATCCACTTGATGTATGTTTTGGTGATCAACTTGCGGGTTCCGCCCATGAACCTATGCATAGGGGTTGGCACACGTTTTCGTCTTGACTCTCCGGTAGAAACTTTGGGGCACTCTTTGAAGTACTTTGTGTTGGTTGAATAGATGAATCTGAGATTGTGTGATGCATATCGTATAATCATGCCCACGGATACTTGAGGTGACATTGGAGTATCTAGGTGACATTAGGGTTTTGGTTGATTTGTGTCTTAAGGTGTTATTCTAGTATGAACTCTATGATAGATTGAACGGAAAGAATAGCTTCGTGTTATTTTACTACGGACTCTTGAATAGATCGATCAGAAAAATAGCTTTGAGGTGGTTTCGTACTCTACCATAATCTCTTCGTTTGTTCTCCGCTGTTAGTGAGTTTGGAGTGACTCTTTGTTGCATGTTGAGGGGAACTTATGCTATATTACTGACGAAGTGTAAGAAGCATCTTCAAAGAAAAATAGTACCCCCACTGATACCTTTCTTCGGTTGCTCATTGTTACTATGAGACTTGTGCAATAGATTTTTTGTACTCATGAGTTCCGTTGTGTGCCTACCATGATTGAAAACAATAAGAGTGCTAGCTTTTGGCTTCACCCAGTCTGAGGTCCAAGCTCGGATGACCCAATCATGACAATCGCAGAGGTGCTCCCTTTACTCCCTAGCCGAACAATCGGGAACGTAGGGGTAAACACAGGAGCAAGGCAACCCAGCTTGCGGAACACTTAAGTGAACATGGTGCATATTGTGGCGTAATACACGAACAAGGAACGAAGCCATACAAGTATAATCATATGCAAAAGGAAAGGCTTCATAGAGGAAGCCCCCAAATAAACGGGGTATTTGAATTTGTGTGTCACAAACAAAGTTTTGACAAGGAACTTTGTCACAAAGAACTTTTTGCCAAAAAGTATAATGCTTGGTCGAACCGAACAAAATTTAAAACTAAAAGTTTTTGAGCATGAAAGCAATTTAGCTGGTTAATGTGCTCGGAGTTGATGACGCGATTCGGGCTTGTGGCGGGACGAAGACGCCCATTGGTCTGTGACAGATTCGACAAGCTTCGCAGTCTTCGGCATGGACGAGGTCCCAACCCCCAAGCCCGAGGTGTCCGAGCAAGGAGTTCGGCACTCCGGAGTAGTGACACGGCTCGGCCAATGCAGGCCGGCAGAGTGACACCGAAGTCCCTGGCGTGGGTTAATGAAGTGATGGCGAAGCCCCAAGTCCAGCCGAGGTGACGTGGTATGCCAGTACGCCGAGGAGACAACACTGCCCGACCCAGATCATTTACCTGTGCACAGAAATAGTGCAAACCGGAGATAATAGTAATAATATAAATAAATAAAAATCGTTGCATAATTAGTAATTTATGCAAAGTAAATAATTAATGAAATATGGCCCGTGCGCCGAACACCCGATGAGGTAGAACCCTCTCGATGATGCCGAAGTCCCCGAGGCAACCGAACATGTCGGTATGGCAATTCGACCAACAAGGTGATCATGCGAGCCGATTTATGCCGATTGGGACGACGACGTCGGCTTGCCGGAGTGACCGCATGACGCAGTCAAAGTCGATTACCTACACACCTAAAATAGTGCGGTCCAAATAATAATAATAATAACAATAATAATTATATATATATATATATATTATCCTTGCATAATTGCTTTAAGGAAAAATAATTTATTTAAAGAGATGTGGCCTGGCGCCGAAGCCAATGTCGATGCAGGGCGCCGGCGTGACGCGGTGAAGGCATGACAAAGCCTGAATTTACAGGGCGATCCATGCTCTAGATGCGGCGTTCGTCGAATTGCGGACGGGAAACTGACGGAACCATCATGCAGCCATTGTTAATGCGGCCATCATTGGACATACCTGTGTACAGATGATGGAACAAACCACCGTAATAATTCCTCAGGAAAAATAAACCCAAGCAAGAAAAAATTACTAGGATTAATAGCACCTGGTTTATCTCTTGTAGCAATCTGAAGAAAGGTTACTCCCAAAATTGGGACTCGGTCCGCACACCCATTGCCTGATGGGCGATGAAGTGATGGCATGGCGATGCTGGCAAAGGTTGGCTTGCCGTGGCAAAGCCCCCGGTCCAGCTGACGTGACGAAGCTGGTCGGTTGGTGACGCCGAAGTCACCGGAGTAGGTTGATGAAGAGACGGCAAAGCCCCCAGTCAAGGTGACGGGGCAGGTCGGTAGTGTGACGTTTGCAGCACCATACCAGCCGAGGTGTCGAAGCAGGTCGGCGTGGTGGACGTCGGCTTGGTTAGCTGGATTAGTATCTGGGATTTCTTCAGAGTCGTCCTCTGGTACGATGGTGTGAGGGGCGAGTCCGTCCAGGGTTGACTCCTGGTGTTCGGACGCCGAAGTCGCGTGCAGACTTGAAGCTGGATTCAGGATAAGAGAGGCGAGTCCGGCCGGAATTGACTCCGGATCTTCGGACGCGGCGGTCGCATCCTGGCTTGAAGAAGCAATAATGCGGCGATGCCGACGCAGGGTGGATAATGTGACCCGGTCGATGCCCACTTGTTGAAGTGACCATGCAGCGATATCCGGCGATGATGTTGGTGACGACGGAGCCTTCACGATCCCGAACTCTTGTTTGGCTTGCCGAGGTGATGATCCGATAAGGTTGGGCTCGGTCAATGAGGCGACGTTCCATCTGGCGCAGGTCTGCAGCCACGCATCAATGTTAGCGGACTGGTTTGACACCAACGTGATGGTGAAGATTACCTCAGAGGAGGCTTAAAAATTTATGGGCACGTGTTTAAAAATGACGCACAATACCCTAGAAAAAAATTCCTTCAAAAAGGTTCTTCCATATCCCGTTCATGAAGAAACATGGACTCAGGCCGGATCCGGATTCGCGCAGAAAACAGATTGGAAAATTGGTCCACTCATCGGAAGGTTTCCGGAGTTTGAACCGTCGGATCGAGCTGAAATTTGGAGGGGTGGTAGATATGAGAATTCCGCAGCAGATGAAAGGTTGGATCTTCCAAAGGACCTCTGAGCTTGGCTCTGGAGACCACGCCCTAAACTCGTCCAGATTCCCGTCCAGATTTGACAGGGCTCCGGTATATCGTAGATTGCTGGAGATTCCTCCATCAGAACTCGACGAAATTTTGCATGGTTGTTGTAGACTTAATTCCACACAATTCCACTGAAGGAATCGTCAAAGCGATGCTCGAGGAGGTGGTGGCAGCGGATACAATTTCGCTGTCCGAAAAAACAGCACGGTCGCCCGAGGGCAATATTGACGTTGAGCCCCCGAGCTCCGAGGATAATTCCTCCATGATCATGATATAGATCGGAGTTGATGTTGATAAAGGCCCTCGGCCGAACATGACGATCGGAGGCAGGGCACAGTCCTTGGTCAAGCCAAGGTGATCAATCGAGCCGGTGACAAAGATGTCGACGTCGCAGTTAATCTGCAGACGAGCCATCGATCCTTTGCCAATCACACAGTGGAACTCTCAATGAAAGCACCAATGTCGGTGTCAAAACGGGCGGATCTCGGGTAGGGGGTCCCGAACTGTGCGTTTAAGGTTGATGGTAACAGGAGACAGGGGACCCGATGTTTACCCAGGTTCGGGCCCTCTCTATGGAGGTAATACCCTACTTCCTGCTTGATTGATCTTGATGAATATGAGTATTACAAGAGTTGATCTACCACGAGATCGTAATGGCTAAACCCTAGAAGTCTAGCCTGTATGACTATGATTGATGTCATAATGATCTAGCGACTAGCCTGGCCTTGGCTTATATAATGTACCAGAGGCTTAGGATAACAAGAGTCCTAGTCGAATACACCGGTGGAGAGGAGTCCTTTTCTTGATCACCAAGTCTTGTGGAATCTTCCTCGTGTATACTTTCGCTGTCCGAACTGGCCCATGAGTAAACGGCCATGGGGGTCCTCGGCCCAATCCAACTGATCAGGAGACGACGTGGTGAGTACCCCCTGGTCCAGGACACCGTCAGAGGGAGGAATGAGGAGGGCAATGGGAGGAGGGAGGAGAGAGGAGAGAGGAGGAAGGAGGTCGGATGAGGAGGGAGGAGGGCAGTGGGAGGAGGGAGGAGAGAGGAGGGAAGCCGGATGAGGAGGGAGGAGTGAGGAGGGCAGTGGGAGGAGGGAGGAGAGGGAGGAGGGCAGTGCAAGGAGGGAGGATAGGGTGGTTGGAGGACGAGGGAGGAGGGCAGTGGGAGGAGGGAAGAAGGCGGCCGGAGAAGGAGGGCGGGAGGCAGATACCTCGATGGCGACGACTGTGGCGGGCAACGGTGGACCGTGGTGGCAGAGAGAGAGTGAGCGAGAGTGTGAGGGGGAGAGTGAGGGAGAGGAAACGACGGGGTGGATAAGGTCCCATAGTAGTAGCGCGGGTAAGGAAACAGAGCTTCTACTACGCACACTATCTATAGCACAGGCCAAGATCTGACGCTACTGCTAGGCGGTGCCTGGGAGTCGGGCCCATGTATAAACAGTAGTAGCGCGTGTATAGAAGACACCGCTACTTCTACGACCATAGTAGTAGTGCGTATTAGTAGGCTCGCGCTGCTACTGTAGCCTGGCTCGGGGGACAAGGTGGGGCCCAACTAGCAACAGCGCCTGGTAGAAATCCCGCACTAGTGTTATCCGTTTACCTGTAGCGTCGGTTTCCGACCAGCACTGCTGCTAAATACCAGTAGCACCGGCTCTCTACCCCTCGCTGCTACTAAGGTTCTACCTGTAGGGTTTTCCCTAGTAGTGAGCAGGCCTCTATGGGCCAGAGTTAGCAACTCCGGATCCGGCTAAGGGTGACCCTCAAGGCCCGTCGTCCCATGTCCCAGGAGCCCCACCAGAGCTTCGCCTGCTAGAGCCGCCACCCATTGGCCACCAGGCCACCAACCACGCTTTCCCATCCAGATCCGCCTGCCTCCGAGAGCCCCGATGCAGTCGCCGTGCGCCCATGCTGCAAGAAGAGCTCCCCGTGCCGCTCGAAGGAGATGCTGCCTGATACGTCTCCAACGTATCTATAATTTTTGATTGTTCCATGCTATTATATTATGTATTTTGGATGTTTATGGGCTTTATTAAACACTTTTATATTATTTTTGGGACTAACCTATTAACCCAGCGCCCAGTGCCAGTTTCTGTTTTTCTCCTTGTTTCAGTGTTTCGCAGAAAAGGAATATCAAACGGAGTCCAAACAGAATGAAACCTTTGGGAGAGTTATTTTTGGAACGGAAGCAATCCAGAAGACTTGGAGTGTACGTAAGGGAAGCAACGAGGAAGGCACGAGGCAGGGGGGCGCGCCCTCCACCCTCGTGGGCCCCTCGTGGCTCCCCTGACGTATTTCTTCCTCCTATATATACCAATATACACTAAAGCCATCGGGGAACAGAATAGATCGGGAGTTCCGCCGCCGCAAGCCTCTGTAGCCACCAAAAACCAATCGGGACCCTGTCCCGGCACCCTGCCGGAGGGGGGATCCCTCACCGGTGGCCATCTTCATCATCCCGGCGCTCTCCATGACGAGGAGGGAGTAGTTCACCCTCGGGGCTGAGGGTATGTACCAGTAGCTATGTGTTTGATCTCCCTCTCTCGTGTTCTTGATTTGGCACGATCTTGATGTACCGCGAGCTTTGCTATTATAGTTGGATCTTATGATGCTTCTCCCCCTCTACTCTCTCGTAATGGATTGAGTTTTCGCTTTGAAGTTATCTTATCGGATTAAGTCTTTAAGGATTTGAGAACACTTGATGTATGTCTTGCCGTGCTTATCTGTGGTGACAATGGGATATCACGTGGTCCACTTGATGTATGTTTTGGTGATCAACTTGCGGGTTCCGCCCATGAACCTATGCATAGGGGTTGGCACACGTTTTCGTCTTGACTCTCCGGTAGAAACTTTGGGGCACTCTTTGAAGTACTTTGTGTTGGTTGAATAGATGAATCTGAGATTGTGTGATGCATATCGTATAATCATACCCACGGATACTTGAGGTGACATTGGAGTATCTAGGTGACATTAGGGTTTTGGTTGATTTGTGTCTTAAGGTGTTATTCTAGTACCAACTCTATGATAGATTGAACGGAAAGAATAGCTTCATGTTATTTTACTACGGACTCTTGAATAGATCGATCAGAAAGAATAGCTTTGAGGTGGTTTCGTACCCTACCATAATCTCTTCGTTTGTTCTCCGCTATTAGTGACTTTGGAGTGACTCTTTGTTGCATGTTGAGGGATAGTTATATGATCCAATTATGTTATTATTGTTGAGAGAACTTGCACTAGTGAAAGTATGAGCCCTAGGCCTTGTTTCCTCATTGCAATACCGTTTGTGCTCACTTTTATCATTAGTTACCTTGCTGTTTTTATATTTTCATATTACAAAAACCTATATCTATCATCCATATTGCACTTGTATCACCATCTCTTCACTGAACTAGTGCACCTATACAGTTTACCATTGTATTGGGTGTGTTGGGGACACAAGAGACTCTTTGTTATTTGGTTGCAGGGTTGCTTGAGAGAGACCATCTTCATCCTACGCCTCACATGGATTGATAAACCTTAGGTCATCCACTGAGGGAAATTTTCTACTGTCCTACAAACCTCTGCACTTGGAGGCCCAACAACGTCTACAAGAAGAAGGTTGTGTAGTAGACATCAAGCTCTTTTCTGGCGCCGTTGCCGGGGAGGTTAGTGCTTGAAGGTATATCTTTAGATCTCGCAATCGAATCTTTTTGTTTCTTTTTTTATCACTAGTTTAGTTTATAAAAGAAAACTACCAAAAAAATGGAATTGAGTTTGCCTCATACGCTTCATCTTTTTAATATCTTTCGTGAGTATGATGGAAAGGAAAATTGTGCCAAAATGTTAAAGGAAGAATGCATTAGAATGTTTGGCATTAAATACTTGAATGATGAGCATGATTGCAATGTTGTTAGTATGAATTCCTTGAATATCCATGATGCTATGATATGCAAAGCCACAAGCTTGGGGAAGCTATGTTTGATGAAGATGATATTTTTTGTCCCCCAAGCTTTGATGAGAAAATTTACTATGATGAAAGCATGCCTCCTATCTATGATGATTATTGTGATGACACGTATGCTATAAAGAATAATGGTAACCATGGAACTTGTCATCTTGATCTTAATTTTCAATCACATGATAGTTATTTTGTTGAGTTTGCTCCCACTATTATTCATGAGAAGAATTTTGCTTATGTGGAGAGTAATAAAATTTCTATGCTTGTAGATCATGAAAAGAATGCTTTATGTAATAGTTATATTGTTGAATTCATTCATGATGCTACTGAAAATTATTATGAGGGGGTAATATATGCTTGTAGGAATTGCAATAATACCAAGTTTCCTCTCTATGTGCTTAAAGTTTTGAAGTTATGCTTGTTTTGCCTCCCTATGCTAGTTGATTATTGTTCCCATAAATTGTTTGATCACAAAATCCCTATTCATAGGAAGTGGGTTAGGCTTAAATGTTCTAGTCATATTCTTCATGATGCTCTCTTTATGTTTTCATTCTTATCTTTTATGTGAGCACCATTGAAATCATCATGCCTAGTTAGGGGCGTTAAACGTTAGCGCTTGTTGGGAGGCAACCCAATTTTATTTTAGTTTTTTTCTTTTTGGTTCTGTTTAGTAATAAATAATTCATCTAGCCTCTGGTTATATGTGGTTTTATGTTTTAATTAGTGTTTGTGCCAAGTAGAACCTTTGGGAAGACTTGGGTGAAGTCTTTATGATCTTGCTGTAAAAAACAGAAACTTTAGCACTCACGAGATTAGCTTCAACTTTTTATTGGAGAGTGATATTTAGTTGATTATTTTTGAATATGATTACTAGACAAATTCCTAAGGTCCACCAATTTATTTCAGAATTTTTGGGGTTACAGAAGTATACGTTTGATACAGATTACTACAGACTGTTCTGTTTTTGACAGATTCTGTTTTTCGTGTGTTGTTTGCTTATTTTGATGAATCTATGGCTAGTAAAATAGTTTATAAACCATAAAGAAGTTGGAATACAGTAGATTTGACACCAATACAAATAAATAATGAGTTCATTACAGTACCTTGAAGTGGTATTTTTTTTCTTTCGCCAACGAAGCTCACGAGATCTTCTGTTAAGTTTTGTGTTGTGAAGTTTTCAAGTTTTGGGTAAAGATTCGATGGACTATGGAATAAGGAGTGGCAAGAGCCTAAGCTTGGGGATGCCCAAGGAACCCCAAGGTAATATTAAAGGACAACCAAGAGCCTAGGCTTGGGGATGCCCCGGATGGCATCCCCTCTTTCGTCTTCGTTCATCGGTAACTTTACTTGGAGCTATATTTTTATTCACCACATGATATGCGTTTTGCTTGGAGCATCATTGTATTTTATTTTGTTTTGCTTTCTGTTTGAATAAAGTATCAAGACCTGAAATTATTAAATGGGAGAGTCTTCACATAGTTGCATAATTATTCGACTACTCATTGATCTTCACTTATATATTTCAGAGTAGTTTGTTGTTTGCTCTAGTGCTTCACTTATATCTTTTAGAGCACGGCGGTGGATTTATTTTGAAGAAATATATGAACTCTCATGCTTCACTTATATTATTTTGAGATTCTTTAGAACAGCATGGTAATTTGCTTTGGTTATGAATTTAGTCCTAATATGATGGGCATCCAAGAGGGATATAATAAAAACTT
This sequence comes from Triticum aestivum, assembly GCF_018294505.1. Lineage (NCBI taxonomy): Eukaryota > Viridiplantae > Streptophyta > Magnoliopsida > Poales > Poaceae > Triticum > Triticum aestivum. The sequence goes on along the minus strand of NC_057802.1, from coordinate 19,823,210 downwards.
TCATATAAGGTGCATTGAATACTATGAGAAGTTTGATTCTTTATGATTGTTTTGAGATATGAAGATGGTGATATTAGAGTCATGCTAGTCGAGTAGTTGTGAATTTGAGAAATACTTGTTCTAAAGTTTGTGATTCCCGTAGCATGCACGTATGGTGAACCGTTATGTGATGAAGTCGGAGCATGATTTATTTATTGATTGTCTTCCTTATGAGTGGCGGTCGGGGACGAGCGATGGTCTTTTCCTACCAATCTATCCCCCTAGGAGCATGCGTGTAGTACTTCGTTTCGATAACTAATAGATTTTTGCAATAAGTATATGAGTTCTTTATGACTAATGTTGAGTCCATGGATTATACGCACTCTCACCCTTCCACCATTGCTAGCCTCTCTAATACCGCGCACCTTTCGCCGGTATCATACACCCACCATTACCTTCCTCAAAACAGCCACCATACCTACCTATTATGGCATTTCCATAGCCATTCCGAGATATATTGCCATGCAACTTTCCACCGTTCCGTTTATTATGACACGCTCCATCATTGTCATATTGCTTTGCATGATCATGTAGTTGACATTGTATTTGTGGCAAAGCCACCGTTCATAATTCTTTCATACATGTCACTCATGAGTCATTGTACATCCCGGTACACCGCCGGAGGCATTCATATAGAGTCACATTTTGTTCTAAGTACCGAGTTCTAATTCTTGAGTTGTAAGTAAATAAAAGTGTGATGATCATCATTATTAGAGCATTGTCCCAGTGAGGAAAGGATGATGGAGACTATGATTCCCCCACAAGTCGGGATGAGACTTCGGACTAAAAAAAAGAGAGAGGCCATAAAAAAAGAAGAGAAAAGGCCAAATAAAAAAAGAGAGAAAAAGAGAGAAGGGACAATGCTACTATACTTTTACCACACTTGTGCTTCAAAGTAGCACCATAATATTCATGATAGAGAGTCTCCTATGTTGTCACTTTCATATACCAGTGGGAATTTTCATTATAGAACTTGGCTTGTATATTCCAATGATGGGCTTCCTCAAAATGCCCTAGGTCTTCGTGAGCAAGCGAGTTGGATGCACACCCACTTAGTTTCTTTTTGAGCTTTCATACACTTATAGCTCTAGTGCATCTGTTGCATGGCAATTCCTACTCACTCACATTGATATCTATTGATGGGCATCTCCATAGTCCGTTGATATGCCTAGTTGATGTGAGACTATCTTCTCCTTTTGTTTTCTCCACAACCACCATTCTATTCTACCTATAGTGCTATGTCCATGGCTCACGCTCATGTATTGCGTGAAGATTGAAAAAGTTTGAGAACATCAAAAGTATGAAACAATTGCTTGGCTTGTCATCAGGGTTGTGCATGATTTAAATATTTTGTGTGATGAAGATGGAGCATAACCAGACTATATGATTTTGTAGGGATAGCTTGCTTTGGCCATGTTATTTTGAGAAGACGCGATTGCTTTGTTAGTATGCTTGAAGTATTATTGCTTTCATGTCAATATTAAACTTTTGTTTTGAATCTTATGGATCTGAATATTCATGCCATGCCCCCGACCCCCGCGTCCCTCCTCGAGGCGACACGGGGGGAACCCTCGATTGCCGCCGCCGGCCGACCCTCGTCCCTCCCATCCCCCTCGCCGCCGCCGAGGGCCGCTCCCAGGCAAAGCCCGGGCAGGTCCCGCGGCTGCGGGGCCTCTCCACGGCGCGACTCCCCACCCCATGGCCATGGCGCGTGGCTCTGTCTCCGGCGGCGCTTGGTGGCGTGGTGCTGCGATTCGCGGCGGCGGCGGCCTGGCGTGGTGGCTGCGGGGGTGGTTTGAGCCCCGTACGGTGGTGCTGCGTGCGGCAGTGATGGCCACTGGTTTCGAGTCCGCCCCGATCCTCTTCTTTGGATCTGGATATGGCCGGCCCGTACTCGGTCGTGGCTGCCGGCAGGTGTGGTGACGCCGGGCCTCCACGGCTGCCAGGCACGATGGTGGTGCTGGCGGTTGCGCTGGGAGCTTTGTGTGGTGGTGGCCGACGACGGAGCACAGCGGGCGGCATGGAGTTGCGTCTGTCTTGGCGGGGTCTGCAGTGGTGTGGTGTGGTGCGACGGCTTGGTGGCGACGGCGCGTGCTGGAGATGGCGGCGCGAACCACCGTCCAGATTGGTGGCGGAGCTAACATGGCTCGGCTAGGATGGAGTTCCTGGCGAGCAGCGAGCGTCCGGGCCACCTCTGGGCTTGTGTGGTGAGCGACGGTGCTCTCCCGGTGGTGCCGGCGTGGGAGTTGTCCGCGACTTGGTGTTGGATCGCCGCAAGGCTGTCACTTGGAGCGGATGATAGCCTTCGGTGGTGGTCCTTGCCCTTGCTGGAGGAGTTGGGTGGCTGCGAATCCTTGGCCAGGTTGTAGGTGTTTGGTGGGCGGTGTTTTTCCTGCTGTGCGGTCTGTCGGTGGCTCTCGGCTATGCAGCTACGACGGCGAGGCGCTGCGGTGGCGGCGGTGCAAAGCATCTTGGATGGTGATGCCCAATTCCTTCGAGGTGGTGAAATGTGTGATGTTCGGATGAAAATCTTGCACGGCTCTTGCCGGGCCGGCGGCGGTGGCGCCCGTGGGTGTCATTCCCCTCCTTGGAGGCGTTGCCGAGTGTATTCGACATTTCCCTCGCTCGTTTGGAGTTGGTTGTTATCTCCGGGCGAAAGCCTTGATTCGGTCGGATCGGCATTATGGCGGCGTACTTGACGTCGTTCCTCTGTTGAGAGCATCATGTTTGGAGACATGGCCTGGTTCCTAGTTGCTCTCCTCCGGTGTTCGCTGTGGCCCAGTTTTGATTATCGGCGGCCCTATGCACGGCCGTCGTCGGTGTGTCCAAGACAGTGTTTTCCTCGGATCGGATCAAGTCCTGCCAGTTACTTGCCACTTCCTCTTCGGCATTCGAGGTGGATGGTGCGTTGACAAGTGAAGTTCTATGGGAGCAGTTGGTCTTCGGAGGTGCCGACATGGGTTGAGACGCGGTGTTGTTATCTGTTGGGCAAGCGCTTGTGCTTTGTAGTGTTGTATGGTCGTTGGTGGCCTGGGTGTGGTGGTTGTGCTACACTCGTTGTTCGCAGCGAGTGATAGTTATCTTGTACTTATCATTCTGCCTTCTATAAAGCTATGGTACGCCTAGGCGTACTCTCGAAAAAAAATATTCATGCCATAATAAAGAATATTACATTGATAAATATGTTAGGTAGCATTCCACATCAAAAATTCTGTTTTTATCATTTACCTACTCGAGGACGAGCAGGAATTAAGCTTGGGGATGCTGATACGTCTCCAACGTATCTATAATTTTTTATTGTTCCATGCTATTATATTATCTGTTTTGCATGTTTATGGGCTTTATTAAACACTTTTATATTATTTTTGGGACTAACCTATTAACCCAGAGCCCAGTGCCAGTTTCTGTTTTTCTCCTTGTTTCAGTGTTTCGCAGAAAAGGAATATAAAACGGAGTCCAAACGGAATGAAACCTTCGGAAGAGTTATTTTTGGAACGGAAGCAATGCAGAAGACTTGGAGTGTAAGTAAGGGAAGCAACGAGGAAGGCACGAGGCAGGGGGGCGCGCCCACCCCCTGGGCGCGCCCTCCACCCTCGTGGGCCCCTCGTGGCTCCCCTGACGTATTTCTTCCTCCTATATATACCAATATACCCTAAAACCATCGGGGAATAGAATAGATCGGGAGTTCCGCCGCCGCAAGCCTCTGTAGCCACCAAAAACCAATCGGGACCCTGTTCCGGCACCCTGCCGGAGGAGGGATCCCTCACCGGTGGCCATCTTCATCATCCCGGTGCTCTCCATGACGAGGAGGGAGTAGTTCACCCTCAGGGCTGAGGGTATGTACCAGTAGCTATGTGTTTGATCTCTCTCCCTCGTGTTCTTGATTTGGCACGATCTTGATGTACCGCGAGCTTTGCTATTATAGTTGGATCTTATGATGCTTTTCCCCCTCTACTCTCTTGTAATGGATTGAGTTTTCCCTTTGAAGTTATCTTATCGGATTGAGTCTTTAAGGATTTGAGAACACTTGATGTATGTCTTGCCGTGCTTATCTATGGTGACAATGGGATATCACGTGATCCACTTGATGTATGTTTTGGTGATCAACTTGCGGGTTCCGCCCATGAACCTATGCATAGGGGTTGGTACACGTTTTCGTCTTGACTCTCCGGTAGAAAATTTGGGGCACTCTTTGAAGTACTTTGTGTTGGTTGAATAGATGATTCTGAGATTGTGTGATGCATATCATATAATCATACCCACGGATACTTGAGGTGACATTGGAGTATCTAGGTGACATTAGGGTTTTGGTTGATTTGTGTCTTAAGGTGTTATTCTAGTATGAACTCTATGATAGATTGAATGGAAAGAATAGTTTCGTGTTATTTTACTACGGACTCTTGAATAGATCGATCAGAAAGAATAGCTTTGAGGTGGTTTCATACCCTACCATAATCTCTTCGTTTGTTCTCCGCTATTGGTGACTTTGGAGTGACTCTTTGTTGCATGTTGAGGGATAGTTATATGATCCAATTATGTTATTATTGTTGAGAGAACTTGCACTAGTGAAAGTATGAACCCTGGGCCTTGTTTCCTATCACTGCAATACCGTTTGTGCTCACTTTTATCATTAGTTACCTTGCTGTTTTTATATTTTCAGATTACAAAAACCTATATCTATCATCCGTATTGCACTTGTATCACCATCTCTTCGCCGAACTAGTGCACCTATACAATTTACCATTGTATTGGGTGTTGGAGATCGTTGCGGAAATTAAAAAAAATTCTACGCATCACCAAGAACAATCTATGGAGTCTTCTAGCAACGAGAAGGAAAAGAGTGCATCTACATACCCTTGTAGATCGCGAGCGGAAGCGTTCAATTGAATGGGGTTGATGGAGCCGTACTCGTCGTGATCCAAATCACCGATGACCGAGCGCCGAATGGACGGCACCTCCGCGTTCAACACACGTACAGAGCGGGGACGTCTCCTCCTTCTTGATCCAGCAAGGGGGGAGGAGAAGTTGATGGAGATCCCGCAGGACGACGGCGTGGTGGTGGAAGTAGCGGGATCCCGGCAGGGCTTCGCCAAGCGCAAGCAGGGAGGAAGAGGTGTCACGGGAGGGAGGGAGGCGCCAGGGCTTGGGGTGCTGCTGCCATGCGCCTCCCCACTATATATAGGGGTGGAGGGGGCTGGTTTCTTGCCCTCCAAGTCCATTGGGGCGTTGGCAAAGGTGGGGGAAAGAAATCCCATCATTTCCCTTCCCCACCGATTGTTATCCCCCTTTTTTAGGGATCTTGATCTTATCCCTTCGGGATATGATCTTATTCCTTCTAAGGTGGGATCTTGGTGCGCCTTGACCAGGGGTGTGGGGCCTTGCCCCCACTACCCACGTTCATGTGGGTCCCCCCATGCAGGTGGGCCCCACTTCAGAACCGTCTAGAACCTTCCCGGTACAATACCGAAAAATCCCGAACATTTTCCGGTGGCCAAAATAGGACTTCCCATATATAAATCTTTACCTCCGGACCATTCTGGAACTCCTCGTGACGTCCGGGATCTCATCCGGGACTCCGAACAACTTTCGTTTAACCGCATACTAATATCTCTACAACTCTAGCGTCACCGAACCTTAAGTGTGTAGACCCTACGGGTTCGGGAGACATGCAGACATGACCGAGACGACTCTCCGGTCAATAACCAACAGCGGGATCTGGATACCCATGTTGGCTCCCACATGTTCCACGATGATCTCATCGGATGAACCACGATGTCGAGGATTCAATCAATCCCGTATACAATTCCCTTTGTCAATCGGTACGTTACTTGCCCGAGATTCGATCGTCGGTATCCCAATACCTTGTTCAATCGCGTTACCGGCAAGTCACTTTACTCGTACCGTAATGCATGATCCCGTGACCAAACACTTGGTCACATTGAGCTCATTATGATGATGCATTACCGAGTGGGCCCAGAGATACCTCTCCGTCATACGGAGTGACAAATCCCAGTCTCGATTCGTGCCAACCCAACAGACACTTTCGGAGATACCCGTAGTGCACCTTTATAGCCACCCAGTTACGTTGTGACGTTTGGCACACCCAAAGCACTCCTATGGTATCCGGGAGTTGCACAATCTCATGGTTTAAGGAAATGATACTTGACATTTGGAAAAGCTGTAGCAAACGAACTACACGATCTTGTGCTATGCTTAGGATTGGGTCTTGTCCATCACATCATTCTCCTAATGATGTGATCCCGTTATCAATGACATCCAATGTCCATAGTCAGGAAACCATGACTATCTGTTGATCAACGAGCTAGTCAACTAGAGGCTCACTAGGGACATGTTGTGGTCTATGTATTCACACATGTATTACGATTTCCGGATACACAATTATAGCATGAACAATAGACAATTATCATGAACAAGGAAATATAATAATAACCATTTTATTATTGCCTCTAGGGCATATTTCCAACATTGGGTGTGTTGGGGACACAAGAGACTCTTTGTTATTTGGTTGCAGGGTTGCTTGAGAGAGACCATCTTCATCCTACGCCTCCCACGGATTGATAAACCTTAGGTCATCCACTTGAGGGAGATTTGCTACTGTCCTACAAACCTCTGCACTTGAAGGCCCAACAACGTCTACAAGAAGAAGGTTGTGTAGTAGACATCACCACCGTCGCACCAGCACGCCATGGTCCGCAGTTGCGCCACCACCCTAGCCCATGTCGTCACGCCAGCACCCTAGCCCACCACGCCACCAGCCGAGCCCCGCCACCCCGAAGTTCGCCACCGCTCGCCGTGGCCTGCCGCCTCGCGCCCGGCTGTGAGCACCGCGGGACACTGCCACCTACCCCCTAGATCCGCCGCCCACAGAGGAAGGGGAGCCGGGAGAGGAAGACCCCACCACCGGCGCTGACGGCAACGCGGTTTTCACCTGGCGGCGTCACCCGGCTGCAGCGCGGGGAGGGTAGGGGGAGTGGGTGGCGGTGCCGCCTAAGGTTATGCCCCCCCCCCCCCCCGAGTCGCCCAGGGCGGGGGCGGCACGATGGAGGGGGCTTTTCTGTCCCTCCTCCTCTCTGCAGAGCTAGATATCCTTATAGTGCCTACCCCGATGAGAGGGTCATGATTCTCTTGTCATCTCTTTTTGCCACCCAAGTATTATGTGGACCAACTTCTACATGGGTGTCTTGTATGTTCTAAGAGTACAATGCAGGTCAAATAGTTTTGCCGAGTGCAAAATTTAGGTTTGGCACCAGCGGTACAACAGAGTGAGGTCCATGCCAGATCCAGAAAAGTAGGAACCCGAGTAGCTACTTGCTTGAATGCAAAATTTGTTTTGACGATATTTATTTTATATAATCTAAAATGTCCATATTGCGCGGGCTGACAGATTGCATGGGTTGAGAAGTTGTTACCTGTGTGTGCTTTAACTATATATATATATATATATATATATATATATATATATATATATATATATATATATATATATATATATGATCAGATTGCTCATCTCTCATTTTTGCTACAACCAAAGCGATTAACATGTGAAAACTTATGGACCTAAGAGACGATTATCTTATTTTTCTATTTGCTTATATATGAAACTGCAGTTCTTTTGTGGATGATCATCTAAATGCGAAACTATTAGATATTACGAAAAAATTATTAATATTTGTATGTTTCATCTGAGGTGTATATCTTCCATCTAAAATAAGCAGATCAAAAGGTGAACACAATATTTTTATTGTAAAAATAAATTTCATATGTTCCATTTGGTGCGTTACATAAATGATGAGCTTTGAAAGGTCGTGTGGGACCTTACCAAGCAATATGCAGGTAATTTTGGTTTTGAAAGTATGCAACCACCAGGATGATTGATGAAGACATAAAAGCTTTCCTTATAATGCAAATCAACTTCACAACACTTCAACATGGAACAAGAATCACATGCTTGTACGGCGAACTGCTTTAAATATCTTGTAGCTGGCAGATTTACCCGTTCATAGTAAAAGAAAAACATAGAATTTTTTTTCCTATTTCAGACAACTTGCAGAATCCAAAGCCGCATGATCAAAGCTTGCAGTACGATTGGATGGCTCTAAATAGCCTGGTTAAGCTGAACCAAACAATAAGATGTTTCATTAACTGAAAGCACTCCAATTAGTTTAAGCTGCCCGTGCACTCAGACTCGGGTAAAACAATAAAGTTGTGCTACTACCTACTGCCTATGCACGAGAACACCCTCAACCTACATTTGTATTTTAGTGGTTGCAAAGATGCTGCGACGTGGAGCAAACGATGCTTTGCTTTTCTAAATCCCTTTTTGATTGCACTACCCATGGATTTAATTTTCATGCATACAGTAATATAGTATGAGGTCACTATCAAATAGATTTACACTGAAGGTGCCCTTGGAAATCACAAGGGGCAGATGCGCTGCATGATGATGACACCAATCTATTAATTAACTATGCATGTCCGGCGGCCAACGAGATGAACATTTAACTTACAAACAGATGGTCTCGATCTAGAACAACTGGTAACCAGACCCAGGGAAGATTAGGACATGTGCTGATATGCCCAGCGGCCAGTGCATGACGGCAGGACACTGTAGTGTCGTTAGGTTTTCTCCAGGACGAACGGTTGCACATGCAGCCACGCCAGCGGGCCCACGTCAGCTTATGTAGTTAGGCCTTTTTTCGTTCCTTCTATATATATATCCACAGGGCCGTCGACAAGGGGGGCCAAAGTGGGCGACCGCCCAGGGCCCCCAGTTTTTCTAGGGCCCCCAAATCGTGGTTAGCAGGTACTCCTATGTATTGGTGATAAAAAAGGCCCAGCCTATATGCCTGTTCCATATCCGCTGAACCAGAATCGCTAATTAAGCCGTCAATCCCTGTCGCGCCGCGCCTGGTTCCGCCTCGAGTAATCATGCTGAAGCGTCGCGCTGGCCCTAATCCAGGAATTCGCCTCGCGCCGCCACACTAGCGCAACACCGTAGAGCACTTTTCGCCGGTCTGCATCTCCAGTCTTTGCCTTCGTTTGCCGCCCAGTCTGCAGTCTGCTTCTCGTTGGTGATGCATGCACCACGGCAGGTAACTTTATAATTTCTAATATGCTCCTATCAATACGTCTATCAATAGATGAATTACTTGTCTTGTTCGTACCATATACTCCTTCCCTTTCAAAATATAAGTCTTCTAAAAAAATTAATGTGGACTACATACAAAGCAAAATGAGTGAATTTACACTCTAAACTACCTCTTTACACATTCGTATATAGTCTTTATCGAAATATCTAAAAAATCTTATATTAAAAAACAGAGGGAGTATAATAATATAAACTTCACAGAAACGTGAGCCTGTTTTTTGGTCCAGAATTATTTCCCCAGTGAGCTACCAGCAGTAATTTATTTACGCTATCATGCCATCGGGGAATATCGGAAGGACAATCCTGACTTTGTACATCAAAACTCCCTCGAATCATCAATCAATTCATTTATTCATCGATCGATGTGTATTGTAGCTCATCTAGTATTGTCGGCAATGCATAATTTCTAGTTTTGTTCTCCCATGTGTAATTGTCAAGACGACATTCGTTGATCTCTGTATTTATTCTTAGCTTTATGATTTTTCTAAAATTTGGGCCTAAATTTCAGTTTCGTCCCGGGGCCCCAAATGTCTGGAGACAGCCCTGTATATCCACCACCCCATCTTCACCTGAGAAGGCAATAGACTCCTTCACCATACTTACGAAAATTCAAAGGCGTGGACGAGCTCGCCTGGTCACGTTATCGTCGAGCGTCCAATCAATCCAGGACATGTACGCCGGCTCATTAAATGCGTATTGTGGACGGGAGGAGCACACGTTTGTATGGTGCGTGCCGACGGACGTCCGCGCTGACGACGGCGTTTCGGTACAGCACCAACGCGTGCCAAAGGTGCAAACAGAATCGATGCCCCGTCAGATTCGTCTGTTATCGACGCCCCGCCAGCTCTTCCCTTCACGGAATCATGCGAGCAACCAATGGCAATTACCGATCTGTTCTTTTGTGTGACACATGTGCAAGTTGAGAGCGAAAAACAAACACGAGCGGCACGTACCTGCAATAGTGAACGACCCTGCTGCAGAACTGCATGCGCCGGAGCACCGCCACCACCGGCATGATCTTTCAGAACTCACATTCTGAACATGGTTGTCTTGATCAGCGCCGACAGCTAGGCCATTCGAGCTCGAACCGGAGGCGGCATGGATAACAGAGCTCCCGCCGGAAGCCGGCGCAGACATCTTCACTCACATCAGCGGGCTCGGGATGACTTTGAAATAAAAATCTTGTATGATTTCTCAATAGGTTTATTATTTTTCTTATAGACAACAAGATAACAAGCGTTCACATGGCGCAAAATAAGCCTTGTGGAAGGCAACCAAACATACGTGTTCTATTTTTTTTGACAACTAAACATACGTGTTCTAAGTCATTCATTCAATCTCTACTGCTTAAAAATCTATACTACATAAAAAATATATAAAAATAACAGTATTTATTTTTCCTGTCAGTCATAGTGCTTTGTCCAACCTCATGTACCTTCTTCCATCATCTTCTTGTTTTGTTTTCCCCTCCTATCTATGGATTTTTCACCAGTTTTTCTTGAAAACCGTCTTAATTGTCCAACTTCTTATTTACTTGCCAAATAGGATTATGTTTTCTTTGGTAAGCCAGTAAGTTTTTACCAAAAAATGATTTTTGTTTAGGTAGGTAAATCATGGTCAGAATTTTATAAACATTTATTACACAATCGAACTTATACGGGCAGGTAAATCATGAGCTAACATGCTAGATTTTTTATACCGCGTTGTAATAAATCTAAGATTTTGTGTTACTTCGAGACATTTAATAATATGGCTGCATGCATCGTTCAGATGCAGAGGCCGGGGACAAGCTTCCCTTTCCAAACAAAAAAGTTAGCTATCTCAAAAACAATCAACAACTCAAAAAAAATAAAAGTGGTGCATGGATAATCCACAAACCTTTACTTCTATGTGCATAGTACTTCCGTCTCTTCCTATATATAAAACTGGCCGCTACAAGCTCTACGGTGGTCAAAACACTAGACTGTGTGCTCGCATTTATCCATATTTTACACTTTGAAAACCCCAATCACCTTACCTAATCAGTGTTTTTGCTTTCTCCTATATGTACATATATCCACTACCCCCATTTCCATTTGAGCAAGAAATACACTCCCTCATCTTACTTATCTATATTTTAGACATTAGTAAAACATATCTTTATCTGCATTTATGCATGTCAATGTAGATGGTAAACCCTCAATATATGCCAATGATATGTAGGAATAAGAGACATAGGGAAATAAACCAGTACATGATTTGAATTTTCTGGGAACTCTACCGTACCCTCAACGCGAGAATTGGGACAATCTTGTCCGTACTTTGTGCCATTCAAGCTTTGTTTAGACCACCTTCTATATGAGTGGCCTCTATATTTAAAAAAAAAATTGCGGGTGCTCAATATTTTAATTTCATCCTTAATGTAGGCCAAATAGTGACGCGAGATGCAAAATTGAGCTTTGCCACAGGTGATGTTAATGTATATTTCTGCATGTAATCCGTGTAGTTATGATTACAGATTAGTTAGGATTATTTCCTATTAGTTTGATTCTTGAGATCTCATATAATCCTATGTACTCTTGGCAACCAAGATTGCGTCCTAACTAATACTCCCTCCGTTCCTTTATATAAGGTGTATTTGTTTTTTGATAAAATTCCAGAATGTAAGGTGCATTTCTTCTAATTCCTCATAATTCCCTTGTTAGCCCTCCAGAAAAAGGAAAGTAGCTCTCTCCTGACTGTCTGTATCTCTCCTCCTGCAAAATAAGGAAACTATCTCTATGTGGATTGCATGTATCTCTTACTTCCTGGACTAATTGATTTACTTGCCACTAACTAATAATTTGCCAAGGGTAATTTCGTCCTAACACGTCCAAAATTATGTGCCTTGGTCACCATGCCAAAAATAATACACCTTAGATAAAGGAACGGAGGGAGTACATAGCAAGCCCGTCATATCACGTACAACAAATCATTATATTGTGTCTAACTAGGTAACTGGAGCCTCGATCTTTTCTCCACGGCATGGCTGGCACCGCCGCCGGCGCGCTCGTCACCACACCGCCGGCCCGATCGTCTCCGGTCCCAGGCTTCCATGCCGTCGCTCTCCAACCTCATCACCGTCCGGATCACCCGCGCCAACTTTCTCCTTTGGAAGGCGTAGGTTATCCGAAATCTCACCGGCGTCAAGAAAACAGCAAGCCTCCCGAGTTACATGGCTGCGGGCGGGAGACGCCCCGACCGTCTTCTTTCAGGCAAATATTAATTCTAGAAATAGGAAGAAGTTCATCCACACTCTGCATGGGCCTGCAGGTGTGATCACTTCGCAAGAGGACAAGGAAGCGCTAATCCATGATCACTTCAACTCCTTGCTGGGGACGTCGGTTCGCCGCGACACCACCATCCACTATACTCCCTCGACCTATATACCTCGCCTGCAAGGGGGAGGCTTAGAAAACCCCTTCACCGAAGAAGAAGTATGGCTCGCGATCAAATCCTCTCCAGCCGAGCGATCACCGGGGACGGACGGCTTCTCTGGCACTTTCTTCAGAGCTTGCTGGACTGTCATCAAGGACGACGTCATGGCAGCATTTAGCCAATTCTACAATCTAGCTGGTAGGAGTTTTGCATCCATCAACACGGCCCTGGTGCCCCTGATCCCAAAGAAGGATGGGGCTTCCTCCATTGCTGATTTTCGGCCCATTAGCTTAATTCACTCCGTCGCCAAACTGATCGCAAAGGTGCTCTCAATGCGGCTGGCTACGGTTATCCATATGCTAATCCCCCCAGCGCAATCGGCTTTTCTCCGGACCAAGTGTATCCAGATAGCTTCCTCTACGTCCAGAATTGCGTCAAGGCTCTCCATAGAAGGAAAACCCCGGCCCTGCTCCTAAAACTTGACATTGCCAAGGCATTCGACAACTTGTCATGGGAATACATACTAGAGCTGCTGCAAAAACTAGGTTTTAGTGCTAGATGGAGAGATTGGATTGCCCTCCTGCTCTCTACCTCATCATCGTCCTTCTTGCTAAATGGCATCCCCGGTAGGCGGATCCTCCACCATCAAGGACTGCGACAAGGCGACCCCCTTTGGCCCTTCCTGTTCATCCTAGTGATCGACCCTCTGCATCACATTGTACGGGAGGCTACCCAGCGGCAACTGATTGCGCCAATTCCAGGAAGGGAGCTAAAGCTTCGAATCAGTCTCTACGCTGACGATGCGGTCATCTTCGCCAACCCCGTGCAACATGAGATAGATGCACTCCTAGACATCCTCAAAGACTTCGGTAAATCAACGGGCATGCATATAAACCCATCCAAATCATCGGCCCTCCCCATTAGGTGCGACAATATCGACCTAACGACTGTGCTTCAAAACTTTGGGGGCAATCTAGGACAGTTTCCCACTACCTACCTCGGGCTCCCGATCACTATTGCCCGGCTGAGACTGGCAAACCTCAGTTCATCATAGATAGAATCAAAGCAAGATTGGCAGGCTGGAAGGGCAAGCTACTACCCATTGCCAGTAGGAGAGTGCTGGTTCGATGTGCTCTCAGCGCCATGCCAACTTTTGTGCTCACTGTACTAAGAGTCCCCAAGAAGCTACTGAAAGAAATTGACAAGTGCAGACGCCGGTTCTTATGGAAACAAGGTGATGAGCTAACAGGGGCCAGCTGCAACAGCTGGCCGGTGGTGTGTGCGCCCACCTCTAGAGGGGCCTGGGCATCCCGGACCTGGATCGCTTCAGCCGCGCTTTGAGGCTGCGATGGCTCTGGATCACCTGGGCTGACCCGGATCGCCATGGGTGGGCACGACACCACCATGCAACGAGGAAGACAAAGCTCTGTTTGCGGCGGCGACGACGGTCTCAATTGGAGATGGCTCAACAGCCCTGTTCTGGCACTCCTCCTGGATCGGCCCAAACACGCTGGCCTCTGCCTACCCAGTCCTCCTCAGCCACTCAAAGTGCAAAAACAGGACAGTAAGAGATGCACTTCGAGATGACACTTGGATTGAAGATCTGAGACATGGTGACACACAGCCGCTGCTGCAGAAGTTCGTCCAGCTCAACCGCTTGATCATCGCCGCTGCCCCGGAGCTCCGGGAAGGAGAGAGGGACACAATTCGATGGAACCATGAGGCAACAGGGAAGTACACATCCAGCTCGGCCTATGCTATGCAGTTCCAGGGATGGATCCTGTCAGATTTGGATGAGCTCATTTGGAAAGCATGGGCACCAGGGAACATCAAATTCTTTGCTTGGCTGTTATTGCAAGATCACCTCTGGACAAATGATTGTCTCCAGCGACGCGGTTGGCCAAAAAATTATTTCTGCCAGCTCTGCGTCCGCAACTTGGAGTCGGCCCACCACTTGCTATGGAATTGCCAAACAACCATAGAGGTCTGGGGCATGGTGGGAGCAAGAGAAGGATGCCGGCAGCTAGCTCCACATCACTCATGGCAAAAATCCACCTCTCCAGCGATCATGCATCGGATGATCAGCAAGACCCCGCCGGCCCAACGGAAGGGCGCCAACACGATCATGCTTTTGACATGCTGGGAGATCTGGAAAGAGCGGAACAGCTGCACATTCAGAGGCAAACAGCCGGCAGCGAGGGACATTGCAAAGGCCATTGAAAATTCAGTGGAACTTTGGCGGCAGGCGGGCGCAACATGCTTGGAGAGACCCTTCTGGGATCCGCCATGAGATATAGGCCATTGTAATTCCTTTTTTCCTTCGGTCAGCAAAGGCTAGGCCGAAGCAGAGTTGCTGTAACTTGTTTTCTGTACTGGTCTTAGGACCCTCCAACGCACTTTTGTTTCCCCATTGCTTTCTGCTAATGATATGAAAACCAGCGATTGCTGGATCTTTAAAAAAAATATCTCGACGGGTCTGTCCCCGCCCCACCGAAGACGACCGTCGAGGGCACCGGCGATGCCACCCACTTGGTGCGCAACCCCGAGTACGAGTCCTGGCGGAGGATCGACCGGGCCGTGCCGGTGCGCTCTTGTCCTCCATGACGGAGGAGATGCTCGCCCAGATGACGCGAGCAACTTTTGCGGCGGCCGTTTGGTCCGCCCTTGGTGCCATGTTCGCTGCTCAGAACCGGGCTAGCGTGCGCTAATTTCGCACGCAGTAGTCGCAGACGAAGAAGAAGGACATGTCTGCGGCGGAGTTCTTCCACAAGATGACGGGCTATGCTGATGCGCTGGCCACCGTAGGCAATGATGAGATCATTGGGCACATCATTGGAGGGTTGGGTCAGGAATATGATCCACTCATGATGGCGTTGTCCATCTTCACCGGGGAAGTCAGCCTTTCTAATTTTTACTCCTATATCCTCAGCTTTGAGGTGCGGCAGGAGCAGCACGCCGCCAACCATGGCGACTTCTCTTCATCAGCAAACAACGTCATCCACCACGACAACAGCCCCAGGCCCCGCGACGACAGCTGCAGCAGCAAGGGCGGTCACAACAACAATAGCAACAGTGGCTAGAATGGTGGCCACTATGGCAACTGTGGCAAAAATGGAGGTCACAACAACGACGGTTGTGGCGGTAGAAACCTTGTCTTCCAAGGTGCCAGAGATGCCGCAACGTGGGGCACTACGCCATCGACTGCCACGAGCGCTACAATCATGCCTACCAGTCTGGATCAGCACCGCAGCGGCAACATGGTGACTTAAGACCACTGCGACAACAACTGGTACCACGATACCGGTGCCACCGACCACCTCACCAACGACCTCACCGCTTGACGATGCATGAGCGCTACGGTGGAAAGGATCAAGTTCAAGTTGCAAACGATGCAGGTTTGGAAATTTCTCATATTGGTCATACTAAACTTACTGGCTCA
Organism: Triticum aestivum; assembly: GCF_018294505.1. Taxonomy (NCBI): domain Eukaryota; kingdom Viridiplantae; phylum Streptophyta; class Magnoliopsida; order Poales; family Poaceae; genus Triticum; species Triticum aestivum. The sequence goes on along the minus strand of NC_057802.1, from coordinate 19,807,167 downwards.
AGTGATCATATCCACCTTAATAATGTGCTACATGTTCCTGACATTCACAAACATCTACTTTCTTTTTATCGCCTTGTTTCGGATAATCGAGTGTTCCTGGAATTTCACAAGTATTTCTTTTGTGTGAAGGACAAAATAACGAGGAGGGTTCTTCTTCATGTTAGAAGCCGCCGTGGTCTCTACGCTATCCCATATGGTCGGTCGTCATCCTCGTCATCTTCGCGTCGAGCTTTTTTTGGAGTTCGGTCTTCATCGAGTCAGTGGCATCATTGATTGGGTCACCCTTCAAATAATGTAGTTGAGTCTGTTGTTCGGTCAAATAAACTCCCTTGTTCGTCAAGTCATGATATTTTCGCTTGTGACACGTGTCAACGCGCCAAAAGTCATCAATTACCTTATAATAATTCATCTCGTGTTTCTTCGAAGCCACTTGAGCTTATCCATACCCATGTGTGGGGGCCTGCCCTTGCCTCCTTCGGAGGTTTCAAATTTTATGTAAGCTTTGTTGATGACTCTAGTCGTTTTACTTGGATTTATCTTCTTAAACATAAATCTGATGTCGAACAAGTTTTCTACAATTTCAAGGTCCATGTCGAACGACTCCTCGACGCAAAAATTTGTGCGGTACAATCTGATTGGAGGGAGGGTGAATACCATTGCTTGCATGCATTTTTAGCGTGTTGGTAGTTCTCATCGCATATTATGTCCACACACATCCCAACAAAATGGTATCACCGAACAAAAGCACCGCCACTTGGTTGAAACCGGACTTGCTCTCCTCGCTCACTCCAATCTGCCACTGCGTTATTGGGATGAAGCTTTTCTCACCGCGTGCTATTTGATCAACGCATGCCTAGCCAAGCCATCCAAAACATGCCACCACTCACACGCCTCCTTGACATCATTCCCAATTACTCTTTTCTTTGTATATTCGGATGTGCTTGTTGGCCAAGTCTTCGCAAATACAACTCTCGGAAACTTGAGTTCCGGTCCAAGATGTGTGTTTTCCTTGGATATAGCCCGTTTCATAAGGATATAAGTGTCTTGATAAATCCACTGGTCGCATCTATATCTCTCAAGAAGTTGTTTTTGATGAAAAGGTTTTTCCCTTTGCGACTAGTGTGTGTCCCGATTTATCTCTCTTAAGTCCACCTGTGTCATTTCAATCGAATGAGCCAGTAGTTCAGGATGCTAATGTGAGAAACTATAACTTGACCATTTTGTTTCCTGAATCTTATCCTACAGTGCTGTAAGGGGGATCGACACGACACGAGCGGTCGACATGCATGTTACACCCCCATGCATCTAACTGACCTGCGCCACACGGCTAGCTGCTGGCCCAGCTCGCGTTCCAGGACCACCTACGGTTGGGCCGGATGCGGCCCAGTCACCCGAGATGGAGGCAGCCCAGTCGCCCGAGCTGGTTTTGCTCGTGAGCGCGGCTCAGCCAGGTGCCCCCACGTCCGACTCGGCCGCTGGGCGAGCCGTGCCTAATGCGTCTGCACCCATCGCGATTGACCGCATGCATGTGCGAGCTGACACGGCCACTAGAGCATCGGCGAATGTTCCAGCCTCGTCATCTACTTCCTCGACTGCACCCCCTCTGGAGCGTGTTCATACGACGTCCGGAGGTTATCACTAATGGCACTATCCGCTACAATCCGTATTGGCGCGGCTTTAGTGCTGTTGTCTCTATTCCCGCTACGCACCGGCAAGCTCTTGTTGATCCTGATTGGACGGCCGTCATGAGAGAGGAGTTCCTCTGCACTTTAGCGGACTGAGATGTGGTCACTTGTGCCTCGTCCTCCCGGTACCAACATCATCAGTTGTACGTGGCTTTTAAGCTCAAGGAACGGTCTGATGGCTCTCTTTATAAGTAGAAAGCTCATTTGGTTGCTCGCGGTTTCACTCAGCAATATGGTGTTGATTATGTTGCCACTTTTAGTCCGGTTTTTAAAGCGGCCACCGTTCGTCTGGTGTTATCACTTGCAGTTTCCCAGGGCTGGTGCTTGTGTTAGCTTGATGTCAGCAATGCGTTCCTTCATGGTCTGCTTGATGAGGATGTGTACATGCAGCAGCCACCGGGTTTTGAGGACCCCTGGTATCCCGACCATGTTTGCAACCTTTGGAAGTCTATTCATAGACTGAAACAGTCCCCTCGGACTTGATACTATCGTCTTAGTGAACGGCTGCACCCGCTTGGTTTTCATTCATCCAAGGCTGACACCTCCCTCTTCTTTTTTCGGCGAGGAGTTTTGGTTATTTACATGTTGGTCTATGTTGATGATATTGTCATTGCTGGCTATTGTTCACGTGCAGTGGATCGTTTGCTTCACACTTTGGCTGGGTCCTTTCCCATCAAAGAACTTGGCTGTCTTTCGTACTTCCTTGGGATTGAAGCCACCTACAATTCAAGGGGAATGGTGTTGTCTCAGTGGAAATATGTTGATGATCTTTTTCTTCATGCTCATATGGAGAATTGCAAGGAGGTTTCTACTCCCATGTCAGTCACAGTTAAGTTGGCAGTAGATCTTGGTACTCTCCTCACTAATGATGATGCTTTCCGCTATCGCGGTATGGTTGGAGACTTGCAGTACCTTACTCTCACTCATTCGGATATTTTGTTTGTTGTCAATAAGGTGTGCCAATATTTGCCCAAACCCACTAATGTGCACTAGGAGGCGGTCAAGCGCATACTGAGGTATATCAAGGGTATCTGAACACTGGATTGTCTATTTTTCGGTCAAGCTCTACACTTCTTAGTGTATTGATGCTGACTGGTCAGGGTGTCTTGATGACAGATGCTCTACATGTGGTTTTCCTTGGTCCCAACCTGATTTCATGGAGTGCTCGAAAGCAGCCCACAGTTTCACGGTCCAGTACCGAGGCAGAGTACAAGGCGCTTGCAAATGGCACGGCTGAAGTTACTTGGGTATAGTCTGTGCTTAAGGAACTAGTGCCCGGTTCTTTTGGCCCATTCTCTCAGAATCTTGAAAATTGAACCTCTACCCAGCTTCTCTCAGAATCTTGAATACATTTTTTTGACAACCCTAGTTGTTTACATCCTAACTAGCTAGGATTGTAAAGCTGGGGGGAGGCCTGATTCTTCAAGATTCTGGGAAAAGCTGGGGGGAGACCTGATTCTCAAGATTCTGGGAGAAGCGTCCAAAAGAATTGGGCTTAGGAGTGTTCCTACCACGACCACAAGAGTTATGGTGTAATAATTTGGGTGCCACCTATTTGACTGCATATTGAGGTGGATTTTCACTATGTGAGAGAAAAGGTGGCGCAAGGAGCATTGGATGTCCGGTTTGTGTCATCTAGTGATCAGGTCGCAGATGCTTTCACTAAACCTGCTACAAAGTCATGTTGGAGAAATTACGAAACAATCTCAACTTTGTGGCCGGTTAAGATTGAGGGGGAATGTTAATGTATATTTCAGCATGTAATCCGTGTAGTTATGACTACAGATTATTTCCTATTAGTTTGATTCCTAAGATCTCATGTAATCCTATGTATTCATGGCAACCAACATTGCCTCCATAGTAATACACAGCAAGCCCGTTATATTATAACGTACGGCAAATCATTCTATTGTGTCTAACTGGTGACACATCAATATGAGGTCGATGCCAATCCCACTAAGTGAAAGAGCGGTCTAACCAATGGCATATTGGTTTGACAATAAAAAACCACATGGTCTAAAATTTTATACTGCATTGACTATCAATTGTGCATGTTGAACATTTGATATTAACCGACTCCTATGTGGAGCGCCTTCTTTAACAGTATGTGATCAAACTACCTGTTTCAGATTTGTGCTACAGCCCAAACGATGACCATGAGAAATCATATGGGGCAAGAGGAAGATTGTCGATTTTTTCTTATTGAGGTGTATCTACAGTAATTGAGTGGACGCTCATATAATGTGAATATCATCTTAGCAATTTGTAACAAAAGTAATCACCAAGAATAAGCATAAACCATTCGACAAACTATCATGAAAATTTTATAAATGTGTGTATGTTTCATTTGATGCGTATAATATATGGTCCATTTCACAAACCATGATGAACGGCTTACAAATCCGTCTAGATGTTGTGATGAAAAGAAGAAATCTTTGATTTTATAAATAAAATACTATATGGTTCATTCAAGGTGTTATCTCCAAGTGCTTTAGAAGATAAATGGTGATCTTTGGAAGGGAATGTGTGACCTTTGCGAGCAGGATATTGCTAGTCTTGCTTTTAAAAGGATGCAATCATCATGATGAAGAGATAAACTTTCTTAATTATACAAATAAACTTGGACACATTGTAACATGGAATGGGAATCACATGCTTCGATTGTGAACCGCTTCAAACTTCCGCAACTATTTTTATCAATGGAATACCGGTTCTGTCCAGTAGGACAATCCACATCCGTCCGATCAAGGGTGTAGAAAATGAACTTCAGTCCACAACATGAGTTGCATCAAAGTATCTCTGTCAGGTTTGATTTAACGTATCTTGCAGCAATGAATTTATATGATGATTTTCCAAATGATTAAACATGGTAAGATTGGGTGGCCAATCGGAAAATCCACAGCCCAAATCGATTAAAATCCACACCATGAGTTGCATCAATGTTTCCTGTCATGTTTTATTCAAGATGTCTTGGAACAATAAAATTATAGGAGAATTTACCAAATGATTAAACATGCGACGGTGTTGTGGCGCGCCGCATGTTGTGCCTCGAATGTAAACTAAAGGGAAAAAGTTGCCGCGTTCTGCTCATGAGCCTTGCACGTGCATGCAACCAAACATGTTCTGATTCATTTAGTGCAAAGAGCCGAATCACTCCTCTGCTTATATGTAGATGCGGATTTGCTTGGGGAGAGCCGTTTTGGCTCTCGGGAGTATATGCTCCTATATGAACAATAAATACTAAATAATTCAAAGCAATTTGTATTTTTTTGTAGATGATCATGTTAGTTTAAAAAGCGGGCCTGACAATTTTCATGCGAAACAGGATAGCGATGCCTCCTCAATGAAAAAACAAGATTAAGTGTAAAATTTAGAGGTAACATTTGGTGTCCGACTTGTTCTTTTTTCTGCACAGGTCAAAATGCTTGACCTTTTCCCCTAAAATTTTACAGGAAGCGTTTGGATGTGACAATGATCACATCAAAATTTTTGCGAGTTTTGTACATTTGGAAAAAATAACATTTTTAGCTAGCGGGAGCATGTGCTGCTCGGAGCCAAATTGGATTTCTGCTTTGCTTTATCTTATATATGAATAGATACATAGATCTACTACCTATCTGTGCCTAGCAATGGACTCCCATGCCATTTATTCATATTTTACAATGTGTTAACACACATCTTTATTTTGCATTATGTTTGTCAATGTGGATGGCAAATTCACATCAACATACAAGAGAATGATCAGAAAACCAAACAATACATGCCAACAACGTCTAGGAATAGGAGACATATGAAAACAAACAACCACAAAAATATCCAATACTGTCTACCCTCTTTTTCCAATCGATAAAAAAACGGATCGAGTTTCGCTATCAAAATATAATGAAACAAAACAAAGAAGAATGCATCCATGTGCGAAACCAAAAACGAATACAAACAGGCTAACCAGGTTCTAAGCGCAAATAGTAACGATAGACAGCTGGCTACCGCATGCACCGCTAAGACGCTAACAACCCGAGAGACATTAAAATAAACGAGCTTGATATTGTGGATGGTGGGTGAAACCATGATGGGTATGACCCTCACTGCCTTCGCGCTTGTCGGGTGATCAACGACGTTGAATGTCAGTGAGACCCTGGACCACATAAGAGGATTGGGAACCACTCCCCTGGGAAGAACAACGTTGACTTCCCGGGTGAGCTGCTTGAAGTGTCGGTTCGAGTGAGGGGTTTGGGACCCGATGTGGATGCATGCCACATCCTTAGGCTCTTGAAAAGCGCCGCCACTCTATTTGTCCGAGTCTGCATCGCCCCCATTTTTCTATCATCCTTCTTGTCGTGGCCTTGGGGGCCGCGGCTGCCGGAGCGTCCGCCTCATCGGGCACCTTCCCGCTTGTCTTCACTACACCTCTTGTTATGCCACTCCTTCTTACGATCCTCACTCAGCTTCTTGATCTCGTGATAGTCAGCCATATCATGCGTATGTGAGTTGTGTGTAGGACGCAATACGACTTGCCCCCCAAGTCGTTGGAGGTCGTGTCTTCTCTCTTCTTCTGTTGTTTCCACTCGGGCTCTGCAGCCAGAACGGTAGGAGGTTTGTGCTTCTGCATCTTCTTGTCTCGGGTGGGTCTGGCTTCTAGGTCACCCGCCCGGGAGGGGTGATCCCGGGCCTCAGCCGCCCTGGCACACTTATCAGCCAACTTGAAAAGCTGCACCGCCATGCGCACATCGTGGACCGCCATCTTCTCTCGCATCGTGGGGTCCTCGACCCCGTTTCAGAAGGCCATGACAATCTCAGCATCAACGGGGATTTTATTGCAAAACTTGACTAAAGCGTTCGTCGTCCTTTTGCCGAATAGCGTTCAAGTCAGTGACCAAGGTCCCCCTGAAGTTTGCACAGCTCGTCCCAGGATGCAATGGTGTTTGGTGGGAGATTCACGAGCCATGATCGTGCTGATTCCTTGAGGGCCATCGGAAACCAGTTCACCGTGGCATCGGCCTGCCCATGAGCGGCCTGGATCCCTACAGTGTAGAGTTGCACGAACTCGATGGGGTTGGTTGAACCATCATAACACGTCGGCAGATCCGACTTGAACCGCGGGAACCAGACCACCTCGCGCAGTTCGGGCGTGAATGGCTGCACCCCATTCCAAAGGGCATGACTCCACCACCGGGAGTGCCCCGGGCAACGCGTCACGCCTCAGGGATCTCCCGGGCGAATCGGTCCTGCCGCTCGCGCTGTTGCTCGATGACGATGCGGGTGTCGTCCGTCGGGAGGCGAGTGACCGGACGACGGTCGCCCTCCTGGTTTGGCAAGGAAGCCACATAGTTGCGCGCCACCTTTTTGCGACGCTCTCGAGTCTGACGCGCAGCTCGTCTTCTTGTGGACACTACGGGGGCGGCGTGTGCTCTGGCAAGCGTGAACGCTCGACGTTTTGCCGCGATGGAGTCTGTGACTGCGCGTGAGCCTGCCCCACCACACCAAGTATATGCGTAATCTGGGTAAGCCAGGGACCGTGTTCGGCCTCCGGTGGTGGGTAACATTGCAGCTCTCGCGGCGCCAAGAGCGCGGCGGCCGACGTGTAAATGGTATGCGCTGTGGCAGCCGACGGGGTCCATCGGGGACCCGACGGGGCGACCTCGTCCTCGATGGGGAGCAAACCGGCATCTGTATTTGTATTTCCAGAAAGGTGCTACCCAAAACCTCCATCTGTATTTTACTCTTTGCATTTGCAACGGTGCTGTCACGGGGAGCAACGATGCTTTGCTTTTCTAAATCCCTTGTTAACTGCCCTACCCATGGGTTATATGTGGACGTAGCTTTGCATACAGTGGTATAGGCAATGAAAAAAATAGCGTGCTACAGTAAAATAGCGCCGAGCTCAAAATATGCTATTAGCGTGTTATATCGCGCTATAGCGTGCTATTAGCGAGACGTTGTACATCAATATATTTAGCGAGACGATTTTCAATATGCTATAGCATGCTATTAACGACGCTATAGCGCGCTATTTTTTTCAGTGGGTATAGGACGAGCTCATCATGAACTAGATTGATCCATCGACTAGACCGTAAGGGACATATCATTACTCTGAATGCTATAGCAGTATATCATCGATCAATTAATTAATTAAGCATGTCCGGCGACCAAATAGATGAACAGACAATTTACTTTGACGGCGAGGAATCGACTCAGTTCATACTCAGAAAGAGTAACAGTGGTCTGAACAGAAGAAACATTAACACTTGCATTAACAGCTGCTCTGAATCTAGAACAAATGCTGAGGGCTCATCATACGCAAAAAATAAATAAATTCGAAGGGCCCATGGCAGCTTAGGACATGCGCTTTGATATGCAAGTTGCCAGGGCAGCTCGTGGACAGGCCCTCTCGCATATCTTCACTACCCCATCCCTATTTGAGCAAGCAATACACTCCCTTGTCTTGTCCATATTTTACACTTTGGTAACGCATATCTTCAGTGATATTTCTTTTACCTCTCGTCGAAGTTTGAGGGCACTACTCTCCTCTCCGAACCAAACGGGATACTAGGTATACAAAAATCAAAGTGAGCTAGCTCCATGCTGAAACGAAATGATCTCGTCTTTCTCTCTTCGTCAATTTCTTCCTCGGAGATGGAGATATTAAAGCATTTACGAGTGTCAATATAAATGGTAAAGCCATGGTATGTCCCAACAAAAGGTATAAATTAGAGGCATAGGGAACAAAACAAGCGCGAGGTTATTGCGGACAACCAAGCCAACAATTCGACTTGTCATGGTGTGAGCGGATAAGTCGACAAGGAATAAAATCGTCAACGAGTCAAGATCAAGTTGTAATACCTGCTGGATGGGTAGTCAGCTTGCATGTTGCACGTGACGTTGTCCGTGGCTCCGTGCTACGCTGGGCTACCTGTGTGTCCAAGTCCTAATTAGTTTAGCCTAGGATTACTATTAGTCCCATACGGCTAGTTAGAGAAGTGTTGGATCCCTTTATATACCTGGTTCTCTCCACCCATCGAAGTGTTGTTCTGTTGAGGAGAGAAATAGTAGACAACATGTGCTCACTTGGCCGTGACGTGCACGCGGCATGTGCGTAAATGTTTAACATGTATTTAAAAAGTGTTCATTTCGAAATAAAAACATTAATTGCCCCATATATAAATATGTTTATTTTGCTTTCAAAAAATACTCAACATCTATTTTTATGTTTAAGTTAATTTCAATGTGTATTCAAAAAAGTTTGTAACATTAAATCTATATATTAGGAAATAATATGTATTTGAGAAAATATTCAAACCATTTAAAGAATATTCAATGTTTATATGGAAAATGTTTGATGTGCATTTAGCAAATATTCCACGTGTATTTATGTATTTGAAAAATGTTCAACTTCATTAAAAATTGTTTTTTCAAAAATATTTTAAACACATTTAAATAACGTCTCACTGTGTCTTTGAAAAATATTTGAGGTGCATATATGAAATATGCAACTCGTATTTGAAAGTGTCCAAAGTGTACATGAAAAGGCAGAAGAGGGAAAAGGAGATACATAGTGTGTATGAAAAATTTCAACATCTTTACGAATGTGTATTTAAAAAAGGTCTAATGTGTATATGAAAATTTCCAACTTCTTTACAAATGTTCATCGTGTCTTAAAAAAAATGTTTGACTTGCACTCAAAATATATCCCATGTGAAAAAATGAAAAATGAAAATAGGAAAAAGGAAAAACCAAAAAGTAGAAAGTAAAAAAAGGCAGAAGAGGGAAAAGGAGATAAATATGAAATAGAAAAGTAAATGAAAAAACAAAGAGGTAGAAGAAAATAAAACTAAAAGAAAGAATATTGAGAAATCACAAAAGCCAGCCCAAAATACATCCGTGTAGCTGGACTAGCTGAGTTTACTCACCTTAGTTTGCACAGGTTCTAGATCTGCTTTTTCTAGTTTTTGTAACTTTCTAGAAGTATCATGTCCGATATCATCATTTTTCCGTTGTTGTTTCCATAATTTTTCTTATTTTTCCGTTTACTTTTTTTAAAATTTATTATTTACTTTTTAAAAATTACAAGTTATAAAAATGTCCACAAATTATTTTAAGATTTTTCTGTAAGTATAATTTTGGAAAATTCCAAATATAAAAATGTTCCAAATTTGCAGAAAATGTCCAAAACTGTTAAAACAAAATTATATTTTATAAAAAATTCTTCATATTTCTAAAACTGTATTTTATTAAATATGTTGACTTTATTTGGTCAAAATGTTCACAGTTTTATAACATTTTTTCTCAGTTATTTAAAAAAATTCACTGTTTAAAAATTCTTCTTTATAATTTAACCCCTAACAAGATTCACATATTTTTGAAATCCACAATTTAAAATGGATGATTTTTAACTTTTTCTACTACGACTCATTCTTTTTTGAGAAAACTGACTAGAAACCGCCACAATACACACTTCGTCTCGCTATAGTATAAAAAACATGACAATATATAGCCCCTACATGGACCGGCTCAATAGGGCGCCCTACAAGATATACTAGGAATATGTGGCATTGAGGGCTATCCGGGTGAAACTAGCTGAGGAGCACTTGTTTCTAGCCTCCCAAACGGTTATTTGGGGGTGGGTTGATAGCGCGCCATTTGGGGGTGTCGTACTCTAGATGCCTCATCCAGATTTTTTTTTTCGCACGTGTTTCGGCTTTTTACATGGTTATTTTATCCGGCTTTTCAGTTTTTCACCGGTCTTTCTTACCTTTTGGACAAAAAGAATTTCAAAAAAATATTTTTTGCGCAAAAAACGCGTTTTTTTGCTTCCACGAGAGGTACGATTTTGCTTTCGCGAGGGACACAGATTTGCTTTTGCGAGAGGCACGACCGCGACTTCTCGGAAATGAAAAAAAATGTGTTTTCTTCTTTTTCCTTCCGTGAGAGGCACAGCCGTGCGTCCCGGAAACGAAAAAAAACATTCTCTTTTTTTTCATTTCGTGAGAGGCATGGTTTTGCTTATGTGAAAGGTACGATTTTGCTTCCGCGAGAGTAACGGCTGTGCATCTCGGAAACGAAAAAGAACACTTTTTTTTCTTTCACGAGAGGCATGGTTTTGCCTCCACGAGAAGCACAGATTTGCTTCCACGAGAGCCACTGTCATGCGTCTTGGAAACAAAAAAAAAAAGCGTGATTTTTTTCTTCCGCAAGACGCACGGTTTTCTCTTGTAGAAAAAGTTCATGAAAATCTATTAATATGGAATCTAGTTTTAAACATCTTGACACAAGGAATTCAACGATGAAAACGGTCCGTGGACGCATGGTTTAAAAAATAAAACATTTTGAACGTACGGATCTACGTAAAAGGGAAAATTTCCTGGTAGATGGAAATAATCTTCGGAAAGAGTTCTTCTTAATTAGTGATTTCGAGGCTGGGCATGCCCACATTGTTTTGTCTGATTTTTAAAATGTAAAATTAATACTGTGTGTGATGGGAATCGGACAGCAAACCTCTCTGTCCTCAAATTGCTGCACTAACCACCAGAGATAGCGCACATTACGTTATTGGTGCCTTTTTTCTCTAACTTCCATTTCGGTTTCCAGTTTTGTTTTTCTTTTCTTTTTCTTTTTCCTTTTCTTATCCTTTTTTGCTTTTATTTTATTATTATTTTCCTATTCTAAAATGCGTGAACTATTTTCAAAAAATCTGTGAACTTTTCTCAAATCGATGAACCTTTTTCAAACTCAATGAACATTCTTTTCAAATTGATGAAAGCTTTTCAAATTCGATGAATTTTTTTCCAAATTTCTTGCACTTTTTTAAAATTCAAATGAGTTTTTTCAATTTCATGGATTTTTCAAAATTGACAAACTTTTTTTTTCCAAAATCTATGATCTTTTTTCAAACCCGATAAAATTTTATCAACTTCATGAACTTTTTTCGAAATTGGTGAACTATTTCAAAATTGAGGAATCTTTTTCAAAATATGATGATTTGTTTTGAAATTCATGAACTTTTTGTCAAGATTTGTCAGTTTTTTCTCAAAATGGATGAACTTTTTTCTAATTCTTGAACTTTTAAAATTTTGATTTTTTAAAACCAATGATCTTTTTGTAATTCATGAACTATTTTCAAAATGTTTTCAAATAATTCAAGATCACGAGAGAGAGAAAACAAATACATAGCTACTAGTACATACCCTAAGCATCGAGGGTGAATTACTCCCTCCTCGTCATGGAGGCAGCAGGGATGATGAAGATGGCTCCGGTGATGGCTTTCCCCCTCCGGCAGGGTGCCAGAATGGAGCTTTAGATAGATCGGTTCGGAAGAGAGGCTTGAGGTGGCAGAAAAAACTCATCTAGGTTTACTTTCTGGGGTTTTCAAATATACAAGTTTTTCAGCGTTGGAATCACGCCAGGAGGTGCCATAGGGGGCCTACAAGACATCAAGGCGCGCCTCCCCCACGGCGCGCCCCGTTATCTTGTGGGTTCCTGTGGGTCTTCTGGTAGTCCTTCGAAGCTTCCAAGATCTCATTCCTTCCAGAAAAATTGTCAAAAATATTCTAGAAAACAGCAAGTCACACTTGGTTAATATGTTGTCAAACATAATAGGCCCAATGTGATTGGTTGTAGTGCTTTGCACACACGGGCCTTGGTACATACACCACTCGGTCTACCCATTGGATGGCCCTGCTCAGTACGCTGATATGTTATTGAACAACATAAATCATGCCTGAGCAATTTCCGTCGCATTCACATCGACTATAGCAAACATACAACAATGGATTACAATGCACAGAACCACCACTTTCGTATCACAACTCGCGGAAAACCACCACTTTACAAAACGCGAGATTTTGCATCGAATGGAAGAATTGACAGCGGCAAAAAACACTGATGGTCCCTTCACCCACCGCAGCATCCCCCCAATCCATCCACTCCTCCTGCTAGCTCGCTCACCATGGTCGCCGAGTAGTTGTTGCTCCTGCAGCAAGGGAGGCGGGCAGTGGCGACACCCGGGATGGCTGGGTGCAGAATAGTGCAGCGACAGATGGCTCGTTTGTGCTTTCGTTTCTCCAATGGGGGCTTCAAAAACGAGTTTGATAAAATGCTACAAAGAGGGTAAGAAGGAGGAAGAAGAAGAGGACTGAGTTAATTTGCCCACGTGACATTTTTTCTAATAACTCAGCCTGACCTGAGGTCTCGGACGATTAGTGATGTTATCAAAATGCTTAGCATGTATCATCAATGTTTTTTTCCATTGTCAATTCTTCGATTCGGTGCAAAATGTCATGTTTTGTAAAATGGTGGTTTTCTGCGAGATGTGACACGAAAGTGGTGGTTCCGTGCATTTTACTCTACAACAGTGCTCCCATCAACTCATGAATGGCAAGTCCACATATTGTACAACGTCTGTAGTATAGCAGTGAAATTAAGTAGTAGTAATGAAATTAACTCGCGTCGTGATCAACCTTGTCACTTATTTTGTCAGCTTACATGATCGGTGGTACAGGAGAGAAAATAAGTAGAGAAAAATCTTTTGTCCACTTAACAAGATAAGATTGTATTTTCCTCTATAGGGTGCAATCCAGCCATGAATATTGGGTTAAAAAGATTATACAGTGATGATGGATGCACATATTACTTTCTTACTGAGAGCACTCGTGATGCATTGCAACAACCACGTGTGAAATAGTACAAAGCCATCTATATATACTGCTCAGTGTTGGCTCAAGTAGAAGCAAGCTGGACTAATGTAAGTAGATGCACATTTGACACACACACAGAGAGAGAGAGAGAGAGAGAGAGAGAGATAGAGAGAGAGAGAGAGAGAGAGAGAGAGAGAGAGAGAGAGAGAGAGAGAGAGAGAAAGTAAGGGGTGGGGGTGGGGGATAGAAGACCTCGGGAACAAGGACGAGAGATGGTGGAACGTGCTTCCCCGTACCCAGAGAAATCATTCTGCAGGGATCGACGGGTGCTCTGGCTTGGCGTATTTTGTATATCCGAAATGAGTTTGAGGGGCTGAGAACGGCTCCGAGTTGTGTTCCATGTGGAAATATATTGCTGAATGGAAAGCATAACCAATACCTAAGGTGAGAATCTGGCTGCTGAGCTCATGCTGAAGATTCAGCTCTGTATTTATGTTTTAGGGAGTTTTTCCCAAAAATAGCGTTTGGAATTCTCAACAAAACTTATCTCACACACTACCATACATACACGTACCTTTGCATACCCGATATCAAAATGAAAAAGAAACAAGTAACCGGTAGCTACTAGAGGCAAGGGAAACTACGGATAGTAGCCAAGGGCAAAACTAGAGCAAAAGTTACCCTGATGCACAATTTGAACATGGTGCAAAATTAGCAAGTGAAAATTTAGTAAGCAAATATGCTTCATAATTACAGTAAAAAGAATGTTCACTACAACAAGAACTCCCTTTAGCAACGCATCGATGCATTGCCGTTCGTCCCTATAACCGTTGCTAAGGTCTACACCAACGGATTCATATGTGTTGCCGTTGGTGGCGTTGCAAGGGTCTACAACAACGTATATAGATCCGTTGGTAATCTAGGAAATAATGCGTTGCAAGGCAACAACGGATTCATGCAACGCTTCTATGCGTTGGTGGTTGCAAAATAGAATAACCTCCATATATAATCATTGATGACAGTAGGTAGTTCGAATGGCAGTGCGAAGTAGTCCCTCCGTAAAGAAATATAAGAGCGTTTAGATCACTAAAGTAGTGATCTAAACACTCTTATATTTGTTTACATAGGAAGTACAACTTTAGTAAAATTAGATAGAGTCGAAATGAAAGTGATATATTGATTCAATGGAAAATCTGGTACATTACAATGCAAGTATCATCATTTAGGAGTACATCACTTCCTTATAGAAAAATAAAAAATTTCTAAACATTCAAAGAACTGTGTTGTTTCTCCTCCAAGTATCATGAATCATCATACATTCTCCAAGATCCAAGTAATCATCTAGCATTGAAATTCTCAACTTGTAAAAAGAATCATAATACTATTTAGGCATAAATTCAAAATTAAGCTTAAAAATATACATAGTATACACTATACCTAAAAGGATCCACATAAAAATTGCCAGCTGTGCAAGAAAAGATTGTTGGGGGGGGGGGGCATAATCTTATGTATGTCTAACAAATAACTTAGTAGGAGTACATGTTAAAACATGGATTATCTTTGACCAATCAGATGCGCCTGTTCACTGTGAACAACCAGCAACATGTATTCCCTACTAACAATTGTCCAAAGATTATATTATATCAACAATGATATGAATTCAGTAACAAACTAAATGGTGACTAGGTATCCAATAATATCAACTATACAAAATCTGATATTTCGGTTTTCCAAAGGTTTTAGCATTAAATAGTTTTGTGTCACCAGTACTCACGTACTGCTCATGCTTGGTATGATGTATTAGGAGAAAAAACTCAATGGCAACAGCTCAAAAATCAGTAACTAATCTACATCTCACAAAACTCGTAGTTACCTAAGAACTACAATGTCACATTAGAAGTTCTCAATTCAAGAATAAGATTCTTAAAACCAGTAGAAGAAACAGCATGAAAAAGAAATGCATCACTAGATTTGGCTTCTCTAAGAAAAAGTAGTGGAGTTTTGTTTCTAGAAAAGGTAGAATCCAAGCTGTTTACAGGGAAATAAAAATAATTTAATGTGGCGCTATTTAATTCTTCAAGACCAACCTAGGACTAAAGCTAAATAAATATTTAAGAAAATGCATCAAGGGTGACCTATGTAATGGCTGAACAATCTGAATCAAAGAAAACCGAAGTAATGGATGAACAATTTTATATTAGTACATACCCAGTTTTAAGAAACGCTACCCACTTGCCTTTGCTGCCAATGTAGCATATCATATAACCAAGAGAATCTGATCTTTGTCACAACTCAGCTCCATAATCATGTATCATTTACCATGTCATCGAATAACTGAATATCAATACCTATATGAACCTACAAAATATGGGCCTGGACAAAAGTTAAGACCAGAAAAATAGACATATATTGGCACACTTAACTAACAAAGACTCGTTGGACCAGTTAGTGTAAAAATTAAGGACATGGAATAAATAAGAATGCGACGTCATGAGGAGAAGATGAAGGAAATGGAGACCTTAGTGGCCTGAACCAGGGGATGGTTTATCAAGTAAGCGAATGGGTTGCCCCACCTTCTGCGATGATGTCGTAAGCTCTATATTTCCATCTGCCCCTGAAGTTGCACACCATTAAAGCAAGTTAATCCCTTACGCAATCATCCAAGGCAAGTTAAAGATTTCAACACAATCTTATCTATTTGCGCATCTATTATCAACAGTTTGAAACCGAGTAAATAGCATAAAACTACTAGTTTACAGGCTATGGTTCCAAAAACTACCACTTTTTAATTTTTCTCATAAACCTACCAGTCACGCGGTCCGCTGTTTCAAAAAACCCAAAATGCACGTGACTAGCGATTGAACCGTTTTTCTGACCGTCTGGACCCACATGTCAGGCCACCTGGCCACGCGCGCTCACGGCGCGGCCGTTGACGGCCGTTAGCCCTCGCGGTCCGGTCGGAACGAACCAGGGTAAATTCCCCACCATGCTCCCACTCGCTGCTCGCTCCCTCCCCTGCTCCCACTCCCCTGCTCCAGTACGAGCTCGCCGCCGCTCGCCGTCTTTGAGGTCGGTCGCCGTCGACCTCCTTGCCGCCATGCCTTCCTGGAACGAGGAGGAAACGAGCTCGGAGGAGGAGTGCGAGGTCGTCAGCATGGACATGGGACTTATGGTAAGTTCTTTGCCACCTAGGGTTAGGGTTAGGTGCTAGTAGGCCTAGGCTACCGCCATGGATCTTGCTAAGTGTAGTGTTGCTGTTGTAGGATTCTTGTTCAATAGTGAGGCTGGGGTTTGATTGTAGGATTGATGTAAGCTAGGGTTCATCTCTGTACAGTGTTAGGGTTCATGCTGAGTTGGGGATTTTTTTAGTGTTTAATGAACCGTGCAAGTTGATTCTGGTGTTGAGTGCAGATTGAAACTATTGTTTGCTGGTTATTTTGGTTACAGGAGGAACCAGACACCACTGTGGAGCCCCGTTTCTGTGGCCAACTTGAGGTTGCTCATCCCAAGTGCATTCTGTATCAATTGAGGCCTATTAAGTGTGTTGCTTTTGAAGGGCCTGTAACAGGAAGGCGTTTCTATGGCTGCCCAGTCCAGGTTAGATGCCAATAAACTTTTCTGCTATGTATGTTCACTGATGTTTGATCTCATTTATGTTATTCATTGTTAGAAATTATCAAGTCTATACAAGTTAATCATGGAACTGAAATAAGCTCCTAGTCCATTTGTAATAACTTATCACATTTATAAATGCAGGAAAATTGTGTGAATTGTGGTGTTGTAGAGTGGGTTGATGGGCCTTGGCCAACTGTTCTTCAGAGATGTTTGTGCAAGCTATGGGAGATGTTCCATGAGCAGAACTTTGGAAGGGTACAGGACAAGGAGAAGTTTGAGAAGGAGTTGGCCAGGCTTAAGAGTGAACATGAAAGGGAGTTGGCCAAGCTTAGGACTGAAAATGACAAGCTTTGCATTGAGTACACCAAGCTTGTTGATGATGTATCCAAGATGTTTGATTGGCAGGATGGTAGGATGGACAAGAAGGTGTACCAGAAACAAGTGGAGGAGGAAGAACTTGAGAAGAAGAAGAAGGAGCTAGAGGAGAAAGCTATGTTGGAGGTGCAGATGGAAAAGCTCAAACTTGCAAAAGAGCAGAGGTGCATTTTGCAGAGCCAAGCTGATATCATCAAGAACACCAGGAAGGCTATGAAGGCTGTTGAAGTTGACAGAGATGTTCTTAAGAAGGAGAAGGCAAAGCTTGAGCTTGTTGTTGCTGAGCTGCTGAAAGAAGGGTATGGCAGCAAGGAGAAGTTAGAGCAAATCAAGGCCATCCTTGAGTCTTGAACTTGTTGTGATATGTTGGTGAAGTAAGTACATCCAAAGGCCTTTATATAAGGATGTGGCCTGGCATGACTGCAAGTGATTATGGGTGTACATTTTGGGGGAATGTGAAGTTTAACCTAGTGTAAGAACCTTATTTCCTATGTTGTTAAGTTGTA
This sequence comes from Triticum aestivum, assembly GCF_018294505.1. Lineage (NCBI taxonomy): Eukaryota > Viridiplantae > Streptophyta > Magnoliopsida > Poales > Poaceae > Triticum > Triticum aestivum. The sequence goes on along the minus strand of NC_057802.1, from coordinate 19,789,356 downwards.
ATGGATCACCTATGCTATTAAGTGTTGTAATGGATCTCCTATGCTATTAAGTAGTGGAAATGGATCTCTGATGCTACTAAGTTGTGGAAATGGATCTTGTATGCTATTAAGTGTTCAACTTGATCTTCTATCTTTTATATGTTATTTGTTAGCCTACATACCCAATTTCTGTGGGTAATTGGGCTTAGTGGCCCACTATTCTCTGACCAAATGCAACCCTAGGCCTACTAAACCCAACCCCATCCATCTGTTAATATAAACCCCTCCCCACCCCACCCTTTCCCAGTGACTCCACCAGCCGCCACCCAAAAGAAACCCTACAGATGGATCCTGACATGGGAGATGTCACAGAGGAGGAGGGGGAGGTTGTGGAGGTTAGGACAGCAGCAGCAGCACAGAGGAGGAGGAGGCGCAGGCAGAGGGCACTAGAGGCGGCCCAGGATGAGCAGCAAGAGGAGTTCAACCGCCGACTCTCCGACAAGGTACTGGAGAAGTGCAATGATGAAGAACTGGAGCTGGTTTTCACTGGTGGCAGGGGAAGGTCATTCATGGAGATCATTAGGTGGGCAAGGGTGAGGGCAGTCATGGCTCCTCATCCAGCAACTAGGGCCAAGTGGGTCCGTTTCTTCGAGCGCTATGACTGATATGTCAATCTCATCTCATCCATCTATATATCTTTCCATGTTGGTGTTCTATGTAAGATCTGGTGTACTATGTAAGATCTACTCTATTCTATGTAATAACTGGTGTTTGATGCTATTCTGAACCAATGAATCTATGTATTTTTGCTACTGTCAATGAAATTATGCAGTGGATATGAAATGTACTGACTGAATTAACTGACAGAAGATACACTGACTGAAATGTACTGACTGAATCAACACAGGAATGACTGTCTGAATGAACACACTGCATAGTAGTTATTACAAACCATGGTAGTTCAACTGACTGAATATCTCTGAAACAAAATAAAGTTTAGTCATTACAGACCATAGTACACCCAAATCCATCCATATTTGTTCACTGACACTAACATAACCATGCCAAATGAACTCAAGTTACCCAAATCCAAGAGCTAGTTACCACTTGCATAAAAATAGTCTTTCAGCCTCCCACTTGGCTTCCTGATCCTCTTTGACCCCTCCTGGACAACAGTTGAATTTGATTGCCTTGGTGCAATGAAAGTTCTTCTCTGGGCACTTGAAGATCTGGTGTTCTTTGCTGGAGAAGTTGTAGATGATCTGGTGTTCTTAGCAGGAGAAGAAGTGTTAGTCCTGCTCCTCTTAGCTGGTGGTGCTTGTGTTGTAGCTGCTGGAATAGTTGAAGCAGCCCTTTTTCTTGCCCTAGAAGTAGCAACTGGAGCTGGTGAAGGTGCAGAAGGTGTAGCTTCTTGCCTGGTAGCTGGTCTTGCTTCAGGTGCAGTAGCTTGTCTTGGAGGCCTCTGAGCATTTGTAGCCATAGAAGAACCAGCTTGAGAGTAATTGGCTCTATTTTCCTACACAATTAAGAAACATTGTAAGAAAATGAACAATGAAATGAAATGAGACATGGCCTCAAATGACCTGGTGCTTGTTCATCCTCATCTGAAACTTAGGCTTCAAAGGGTCACCACAGTTGCTGAACCTATGCCCTTGCTTCTTGCAGTTGCTACATGTGACAGTACCAATTCTTGAGGTATCCTTTTTTGCTGGCACCTCAAATACACCTTTCCTCCTGGCAGTTTGCTTTTTTCCCTTCTTTTCTTTGAACACTGGTGGAGATATGTCATGTCCAGGTGTATGAGGCCAGTGGTCAGGACCTGGAACTGGGAAAATTATATGTTTGTATGTTTCATAGTACATGGGCTTTTTGAAGAAGTCATTGACAAAGTCTTCAGGATGTAGCTTCACTTTCTGCATTGCAGCAATGGAATGACTGCAAGGCACAGCAGTCATGTCCCACCTCCTACAGTCACATGTTTGGTTGTTGAAGTTAACACAATATGTGTTCTCAGAGCTACTAGTCACCTGCCAGATGCCTGGACCTGCCATGTATGCATCACAGTACTTAGCCCACTTCTTGCCTTCTTCTAAAATTTCTGAGTAGGTTGGTGTGATCTCCCATCTACATGACTCTGTTTTCTCTCTGGTTTTCTGAAACTTGATCATCAACTTTGTTCTTATGCCCTCCAGCATAGTCCTGATTGGCTTGTTCCTAACATCCAATATCATTCTGTTGAAAACTTCACTGAGGTTGTTAACAACCAGGTCAGTTTTGCAAACAGTATCCATTTTATATCTTGCCCATGTATGGTCTGGTATCTGTGACAACCACTGCCAAGCTTCAAAACTTTCTTTCTTCAAATTTTCCATCCCTTTTTCATGACCACTCTTAGTGAAGGAATAGGCAGCCTGATCTAAGTGTTTCTTGAGTTCCTCCCCTCTAAAACCAGCAGATTGAAAGTTGGCATATATATGTCTAAGACAGAACCTCTGTGGGGAGTCAGGGAATACATCATTGATTGCATTCAACAATCCCTGTTAATTATGAATTAATGATGGCTTAGAATGATGGATAAGTATGATGGTAAGTTTAAAGTGTGGTTGTCATGAGTACTGGAGCACATACCTTTTGCCTGTCAGACATAATTGTGTACTTGCCAAACTTGTTCCCACTTCCAATAACAGTTCTCAGCTGTGTGAGAAACCATGTCCAGCTGTCTGTGTCTTCCTTGTCAACAACACCAAATGCAATGGGGAAGATGTTGTTGTTCCCATCCCTGCCAGTAGCTGCCAATATTTGTTGTCCAGTGCTGAGCTTGATGAAGCAACCATCTAAACCTGAAAATATGATCACCTTAGTTGTAAATAACATGAATGCAACCATCTTAGATATATGTGTAAGGATCATGTACCTATAAATGGCCTGCATCCATTGAGAAAGCCCTCTTTGCATGCAAAAAGGCAGTAGAACATGTAGTGGAACCTGGGGGTAGGAGCTGGATTTTCTAGGTCCTCTTTGGTTGTCACTATGCATCTACTGCCTGGATTAGTATCTAGCACACACTGTAGATAGTCCCTTAGTCTGTGATATTGGAGTCTGTGATCTCCTTGCACAACTTCAACTGCTTGCCTCCTTGCCCTATATGCCAAGCTTTTAGGCACATGAACACCAAATGTTTTCTTTGTGTATGACATAATTGTCTCAACACCGGCTCCAGGGTTTGATCTAATGGTATCCTCACAAACCTTGGCAACCCAGTTTACTGTAACCTTGGTGCTCTCTCCACTTGCTCCACAAGTGTGATCCAAATTCATCTTCTTGATGCTGAAAGTAGACTCATTAGCTATTCTAGAGGCCACTATATAAAACTGACAACCTTGCTTTCTATCAGAGCACCAAGCAATAACCCTAGTTGGTTCATTTCTGTGATACTCAAAATTCCTAAGTGTCCTGACATGGAAATTTCTTAGTGCTTCTCTGAACTCCACAACATTTAGGAAGCACAAATGCAATGCAAACTGCTCATGTGCATCAGGGACTGATGGATCATACCACCTCCTCTCCTTCCTCTTCTTCAACCTTCTCTTCCTACCAGAAGGCAACCTTGGAACTTCTTCTTCATCACTAAGACCAAAATCACCTGGAAAGCAGTATTCATCAGGTTCAGGCACCCAATCTTCAAACTTGGTGTGTTCAGGCTCACTGTGTGACTTGCTAGTTGGGCCTGGTTTTCTGACAGGATTAAGCTTCTTTGCTCCTTTCTCTGGTACAACTGAGGGTTCTTCATGTTCAGAAAGGATTTGGTCTTCCTCCCAAAACTCAGATGGTTCTGAGTTTGCTCCACAATAGTGATCTGCAGGTTCTTCCTCTCCCCTAGTCTTATGGCTTGTCCCTGCTGCCTCATCTTCACCCCTACACCAAGCCTTGTATGATATATTCTGCCCTTTGTAATCACCCCTAAAAAACTCAAAATCTGAAGAGGATTTGTCCATCTCATCTTCATCTTCATCTTCATCATGTTCTACTTCTACATCTTCTTCTTCTTCCACAACATTTTTCCCCTTGTTGAAATTACAACTATGTTGTGTGTTAAGATAGGGTTCCTCAGGGATTGCTGGTGCCAAAGTTGCATTATGGAGTGGATACAGGACACCTTGTTGGGAAACACTATAAACAACAGGTTCACCAACATGATCAATGGGGATCTGCTCCTCAAGCATGATGTGATCCATGTTAACATCTGCTGGGCTTGGATCAGTAGGCTTTCTGACAGTGATGTTCAGGATCTTCTTATCAACAAACAAGTCAAGCATTTCCTCTAATGCCTCCTCACTATCCAGGACCTCCACCCCCTCCAAGCCCTCTCCCTCTTCCTTTACATAAGTCAGACAAGCATCCATTCCATAACCCTCCAACTCAGCCAATGCTAATATGGTCAGATAACTAATGTCTGAAGAAACTGAATACTTTCTCTCCATGTTATCTGTTCCTTGAAAATGTAGCCTCATGTCCCAAATCTCATCATCTAAGCTGTAGGATTAAATTGACAAACAATTAATCTTTAACTCACTAAAACTTAAAACAATGACCAAATGTACTGAACATTACTGAACTTTCTACTAATTACAGTGAATGCACTGACCAAATGAACTAACCAAATGCACTTTCTTCTGCAGTGACTTAACCAATAAAATAAAGTACCATGCCAAGAACAAACAATTACTAACCCTAGTTCTAAATTGAACTAAAGGACCCAGAAATTTGTAATTTGAACTAAAAGTATGAAGGGCCCAGAAATTTCTTACCTCACTCCACCAAAGGATGAAGCCCAAGTGTGGCCGCCATCTGGATCAGCGTGGATGGACTTCGCCCCTGCCCTAGCCGCGCGGACTGCCGGATCTGAGCTCGCCGGATCAACCTCAGCCGCGGGCGGTGATGGCTGCTGCAACCGCTGCGCCGGGAAGCTCGAGCTGCCTCGCCCTGGGGCCACCTCTGGATGTCCACCGCCCTCCTGGCCGGTGACGCCTTGGCTCAATAGCTCGCCGCCGACGGCATTTGGCTGCGCTGCCGCCATCGCCAACCTAGGTCACTGCGGGGGAGAGGGGAGAGGAGGGGGAGACTGAGAGAGAGTGCGGCCCGACCAGCTCCTTCCGTTCCGACCGGACCGCGAGGGCTAACGGCCGTCAACGGCCGCGCCGTGAGCACGCGTGGCCAGGTGGCCTGACATGTGGGTCCAGACGGTCAGAAAAACGGTTCAATCGCTAGTCATGGGCGTTTTGGGTTTTTTGAAACAGCGGACCGCGTGTCTGGTAGGTTTCTGAGAAAAATTAAAAAGTGGTAGTTTTTTGGAACCATAGCCTGTAAACTAGTAGTTTTATGCTATTTACTCGTTTGAAACCAGACTTGTAGGACAGTTTCATACCAACATCACGATTACTTCAAGTGTTTAGAGACTAAAAGATTGTTAGCTGACATCTTGCAGGCACAAAATATGCAAGGGAAATAAACATATGATGAGATACAGGTGGAACAAATAATACAAACAACTGTAAGTAAAAGGGACCATGGAATCAGTAAGGAGCTGGAAGGTTCCACGATTATTATTGTACGCATTGCAAAACATACATATCTTCTTCATTTTTATTTGGGAATGTATTTTATCTTCTAAATTTATTATTTCGGAACGCATATTATCTTCTATCTACTGTATTGGTACTATAAGGAGCAGCAAAATCAGCAGCAGCGGTAATAGCTTTCAGTGGCAGCAGCAATAGCAACCAGCAGCGGTGGCAAACAATCAGCGTCAGCGGCAATCATCTTCTATCTACTATATAGGTACTAAGGAGCAGCAAAATAAGCAGCGATGGCAATAGCAATCAGCGACAGTAGCAAACAGTCAGTGTCCCCAAGAGCTGCACTTTCCATCAGCACGCACAGACCACATAGACACAGACACATGAGCCAAGCACGCACGCATCTGCAGGTAAACGCACGCAGGGCCACCAGAGCAAGACGATGCAGGGTGCCAAAATAAAAAGCCAAAAAGAGCACCATCACCGTCGAAGGCTTTGCGAGCCGCAAGAACCACCCACGTACGCGGGATCCAATTGGCAGTTCAGGAGCATCACCGGAGCTCCACCCCATGCTCCTCTGACCTCGGCCCGTCTCCACTACCGGCTACCACCGAGAGAAGGGAGAAGCACCCTACATCACAGCTTGTTTCAGATCCATGCCCGAGCTGGCAGCAGCAACGCGGGGTAGTGGCCTCCAAAACAGAGGCGAGCGAGCTACGCCGGTGATCAGTGTCAACTAGGATTACTGCGGGGACGCGAGCAGTGGCATGGAGGACATCGCCATGGAGGAATATAGGAGGAGAGCACTGAGGGAGAGATTGGCCTATGAGAGAAGGCGCGGGACATCGCCAGATCTGGTGGCGGCGGCTCGCCATGGAAGTTAGGTGAGAGAGAGGGGAATCGGTGGAGAGGAGATGGCGGATAGAAATTTGGCTGAGTGGTTTGGGTGGACGAGGTATTGATGGAGGTGTGGGTACGAGGAGGTTTGATTTTTTTAGGAACAAAGGAGGTTAGCTCTAAGTGCGGAACAAAGTGCGGAAGGTGGGAGGTGGGAGAAACAACAGATCCTGCAATATTGTTGGTACAAATGCGTTGCTGTAGGGGGTGTTTGTTGTAGTGGTTTCGTAAGTTCTAACATAGATTGTTGTACATAAATACTAGTACATATTCAAAAGATAATTATGAAAATGCTTACTATGGCAATGAACCAAATAATAAAATTACTTTGAAAAGATCCTCGCATTTTCAAATACTAAAATACATCCTCAAACACCAAGGTTTAATAACCTACAGGATAACAAGTAGATTTAAAATTTTCAAGTGGAACACGTAGAATAGCCAAAATTAGGTACATATTCCCAATCCATGCCTTGTTAGTCGAAAGGCCAAAAGAAAGTACCTCTTTGCATGCGATTCATGTCTTTTGGAGCATCTTATGATAGTACGTTTCTTTTGAGAAGAAAGATGTACATAGTAGTACATGTATCAAATTACACACGGGGCAATGTAAAATTGCCTGGCCGACTGAAATATACCCTAATTAGTTGTTAAAACCCTAGTCATGCATTAAATTTTGCCAAACCTATATCTTTTCAACGGGGTTTAATCTATTTTCTAGTAGTCTCCCGGCTACAAGTATAAATCGTGATGATGATAAAATTGCAAACAAAAACTTTAAGAAAAATATTTAGAATAAATTATCAGTGCGTAGTGCCCTGACGTTCGTCATCTATGCGTGATGGTTCCTGTCTGCGGTGTGCTGCTAGGGTCTGAATTGGCTTGCACATGACCTTTGGCAGCATTGGTGTGGCGTGGTCTCTGCGGCCGATCTCCTGGGGAACAGGCGAAGGTAAATGGGTGCGGAGGTTATGAGTTTTCTTATGTATATCCTTCTTAACGAAAAATAGTTTTAATTCCCCCAATTAGTCACATCAAAAGCTATAAATACCATAAGAGATGATTTGCTGAAGGAAAGCTCTAAAACTGACAAGAAGTACATGATGGTGTCTTTGGTTTCTTGTGCCATGCCTGGTGGGTGAGGTAACTCATGTTGGTTTGACATTTGCAGGAAAGTAGTTTAAGGTAGTGTATCTTGGAAAATTCAAGCACGCCCCAAAACATGCACTAAAATCCTTGGTACATGATTACTGGCATATCAAGCATTTTGGAGAAGGGTGGCCAACAATATAAAAAAAGTAGATATCACAAATATGACATACTAACATAGTATGGTATTATGAATCAAGAATATACCAAGAGCGTAATATGAATAGATTAACAAAGTTCATACAAACATGCCACAATTAGGTATGAAATTTGCAAGCTTTAGTACCGCCCTGCATAATGAATCTGAGTTTGGAGATGGAAGAATTTACCGCGTTGAACAAAATCATGCACTTCTACGAATATCATGAGAAGGAAGAAGCTGAGATTGGTGGTTGGCTTCAGTCGACTTGATGAATGGTAATCAATGAACGATAAAAAAGGCCAATCCAATCTTGCCAAAGATAATAGGCCAGATATGATGGGTTGTAGTGCTTTGTACACATGGGCCTTGGGCCATAAACCACCTGGCCTACCCGTTGAATCGGCCCTACTTATCTAGTTGACTTGTTATCGAAGAACATAAATGCATACCTAAGCAATTTCCATTGCCCCAAGTTGCTTTATACTATGACAAACATACAATAATGCCCACATCAACTCATGAATGACATGTCCACATGTTGTACATCGTTGGTGGTTGTTGATGTATAATGTGTTGTCTAGTCTCTTATCTTTTGATTGCATTGCCTTGAGCATGCACTTCTTCATGGTATCGGAGCCAAGAGGTCTTGAGTTCAAGACCCGGCTGGCGCAATTAAAACTGCAGCCCACTTTCGGTCGGTCCACGTTTAGGTCTGAGGAAGCCATACGTGAGGGGGAGTGTTGATATATAATGTGTTGTCTAGTCTCTTCTATCAGATCGGTCTTTTGGTTACATTGGCTAGAGCATGCACTTCTACAGTGGTAAATGAGTGAAATTAACTCCCATAATGATCAGCCTTGTCAATTAATTTGTCAGTTGCTTACATCCTCGGTGGTAAAGTAGAAGCAAGCTGGACTAATGTAAGTGGACGCACATTTGACACACACAGGGAGAGAGAGAGAGAGAGGCGAGGGAATATGAGATCTCGGGAACAAGGAGGAGAGATGGAGGACATTGCTTCCCCGTGCCGAGAGAAATGGTCGTGCGAGGATCACTGGGTACTCTGGCTCAACTCTAAGGCAGGTAAACGGCAACTGGGATGCACTAATAAATCTTCAATAATTGACAAAACTCCTCCAGCTTCTCGTTTCACCAACGGCATGCACTGCTGTGGCGTCAAGGCCGTTGGCGCAGCCCGTGTCCACAGTGGGCATCCCCCGTGTCACCTTTCCGCAGTGGGCACCATTGAGTGGGCAACTCTGCCGGGAGCTGTAGGAATCTGTACCAATTGACAGTGCACCGGAGAGCTGTTATCAGCCTCCAAAATTCAGAACGGGATTATTGGTGGCTTTTGTTCATGCGACTCGGTGCTCCGCCGAGGTCGAAGGGGAGACCGGCGAGGATGACGATTAAATGGCTCCAGTGTTACTCTTGCGAAACTCAGTTCACTAAATTTCTTGTTCAGTCAGTCCAACATGTGGATAAAGTAATTGTGCTCCGGACTGTAGTTGCTTCTTAAATTCCATCGGTTCATTCAGCTCCTCAATCTTGTCCTGGCATTCCAGTGTGGTGGTCCAGAGCAAGGACAACACTGCTCCTGTATTCCACATGCAAACGCGCGTGGTGCTCAAACAGACTGACTGTCTGCAAGAGACCCCCGCCGCACCTCGATGGAGTGGACTGAGAGAAAGAGATGAAAAGACAGGGGAAAGAAGATGGAATAGGACTAGCCATTGGGTGCTATGTACACTCAACATGTAGGGAATGTCGTAGGGTCAAAATACGCCAGGCAGACCTGATTAGCGGGCCTGATATGCCAGATTTACCATCATACGACTTATTTGGATGTTGTTTGAATAACTAGCGCATAAGTTGTTGGTAATTATTTCTTCAAAAGCTGTTATAATTTCTTCTAAATCGAGAACTTTTTGCGTAATCCAATGAAATATTTTGGAAACACGAAAAAGCATATATTCATATATATATATTTGCATGATTTGTGTGAGCCTGAGCGCACCATTAGGTTCTCGAATAGTCAACAAGCTATCTTAGTTGGTCTATATATTAAAAAAATCATATGCACCCCGTATATATAAGCTTCATCAGTACCACTAACACAGATTTAGAGTATAAAAGTGTAGTCGTTATAATTTGCAACATATTTGCTGCCTCCCCAGCGTCCCCCCCCCCCCCCCCCCCCCCCCGCCTGGGCGACTCAGGCGGATCCCCAATCCTAGCACCGCAGATCCAGTGCCTCCCTCCGTCCCCGCTGGAGGAAGCCACTGGGCAAAGCCTGGTGGCCGACAGCGGTGGCGGAGGCTCCCTTCCCTCCCACGCAGGTTTGGATGGAGCGGGGCATCCATGGGCATGGGGGAACTTGCCCAGATCTGGCTCGCAGGCGGCGTGGCATTTGTCTCCGGCGACGGCGCGTGGCGGCGGCATGGTGGTTGGGCAGTGGCGGCGGTGCTGCAGGGTCGACGGGGAGGACTGGTGGTGCGGCTGTTGGCGGTGACGTGCGGGTTAGCTGATCCAGTCCGTACTTGTGGCTTGTCAGCGGCTACGTGGAAGGGCCAGTGAGGGGCACCGTAGGCGTCTGCTAGCGATACGGTGGAGCTTCTGGATCGGATCCGGTTGTCCCGTCCGATTCGACCGACCGATTGGGACACTGCGGGTGCCCGGCAGTCAAGTTCGCCCAAAGGTGTCTGATCTAGATCGGGACGCCTTGTAGCCTTTGTCTCCTGCTCGGTGCGCTTCTCTGTACGGATCTAGGTCGCAAGACTTGCCGATCCTCGGTGCTGTTGGAGCTGGAGGTGAGGATTCGAATCGGGAGAAATCCCTAGTGTGGCCTTTCGTCCACGGCGGCGGCGACGCACGAGGGCGCCGTTTTCTTCTCCATGGAGACACTCGTCAGATCTACTTCTACTTCCACCACAGCATTTTTCTCCCGGGTGAAAGCCCTAACTGCAGTGGGCGGTGACGGCGCCTTTGGCGTCGTTTCCTTCTTGAAGGCGCCGCCTTGGGAGCTGTGTGGATGGTCGACACCGTTGGGAAAACGTTGGTGGCGATCGGAATTAGGAGGTGGTGTGGCGTCGTATCTACTGCGTCCACGACGACGAGTCTTGGTGGCATCGTGCGGCGGATGCGTCTTGACGGACGAGCACAGGGCGGTGGATGCTGTCTGGCGTCATAGTGGCGTCGATGGCAGAGAGGTCTGGCATGGTCGGCACGTTAGTTTCTGCTTTGAAGATGGATTGGTGGAAGATGGCGGTGACGACAGAGCGCGTCGGACCGGTTTGTGCCCCAAACACGGTATGTTGCTTGGTCCGGGCCTCCGGCTTTAGATGTTAGGCATTTGTGCGATGTCTATTTGGTATTAGGCTCGGACTATCGGCACCCCTTCATCAAGTGGATAGGAGTAGCGACAAATGTTGTTAAGATGGTGGCTTCAGACTACCTAATGCACTAATTTGTAAGGTCTTTGTGAATAATTAATAAAATGGTTGCATGCATGACCCAGATGCAGAGGCCGGGGGTAATCCTCCTTTTAAAAAGAAAAACAACCCGTGCAATCCTATGAACATTCTTAATTTTCCTCGCCAAAACCAACAAACAAGCAATCGTCTGCCACTCAATGAGCATGTGCAGGTAATCAAAAGTGTCCTATGTCATTCATTATGGATAATAGAACTATTGCAAGTGAATGGCACACCAACCTTCATTTGTTGGATGGTGATTTCACTTTCTGGTTTCTACTATATATAACACGAGCTTCACTTGCGCAAACAACAAACTCCACCATCTCATTTGTTCATACTATGCTCCGGCCAGACAACTCTTCATTTAAGTATATTTGTATAATAAATGTTGATTCCAGTCCAAATAAGCAAGGAGAGAATGACTACAAAACTAAAACTGTATATGTCGACAATGTGTAAGAACAGGAGACACGGAAAGAAACAGCCACAACATGACTTACTGGGTGTACCACGATTCCGAGTGTCACGACCATCTTGTCTGCCACTTTGTGCCACCCAGAGGCATTGTTTGGACCGAATCCTATCTAGATGGCTATTCAATGTCGTACGATTCTTTGGTCCATTCGCACACATATTTCGTATGTCGATAATTTGCTACAACTTCAGTTCGGACAGACCGCTTTTACCATGTTGGCTCTCATTTCTTGCTACAACCAAAGCCAATAGTATGAACATACAATATCATATGGAGCAAGAAAACTATTACAAATTTTTATTTGGATAGATGAAAACTTATAATGTGTATGACCCGTATAATGTGAAGATGATAACAATTCTTGAAACTGAAGTAGTTGCCCGGAGAGGGAGGGACTATTAGATTACCAATTATACGAATGATTTATTTATTTGGGTATGGTTCATCCTATGTGTATATCCTCCATCTAGATGTAAAGAATGGCAGATCGACAAAAAAATTCTTTGTAAGAGAAAATCTGTACGGTCTATTTAATCTCAAAACACTTTAGGATTTTCAAAACATTTTGTATCGTTTCCAAACAAAATGAAATATTCATCCATATTATCGTCCTTGTTCAGTATCTAGGCCAAGCAATCCGAACTTCTGAAGGGTGCTCACGTCCTTGCCAAGCAAGATCCAACTAGCCATGGTGCATTGCAACCAGCCATGAATAGTACAAAGCCATCTATATGAGCCAACATGGGGTGTTTGGTTTGTAACCTAAGGTTGCTTGGTGCATTGCAACCAGCCATGAATAGTACAAAGCCATCTACACACACACACACACACACACAGAGAGAGAGAGAGAGAGAGAGAGAGAGAGAGAGAGAGAGAGAGAGAGAGAGAGAGAGAGAGAGAGAGAGAGAGAGAGAGAGAGAGAGAGAGGCGAGGGAATATGAGACCTCGGGAACAAGGAGGATAGATGGAGGACAGTGCTTCCCGGTTATCAGAGAATTCATTGTGCAAGGATCGTCCAGTACTAAGGCTCGATTCTATGGGAGGTAAAACTGCCATGTGGATGCACTAATAAATCTTCAATAGTTGACAAGAACACCTTGAGCGCCTCGCTTCAGCATTGGCACGCACTCCTGTGGCGACAAGCGTATTGGCGCAGCCGGTGTCCTCAATGGGTATCTCCCGTGTCACCTGTCCGCAATGGGCACCATTTAGCGGGCAACTCTTCCGGGAGCTGTAGGGGTCGGTGCCAATTGACAGTGCGTCCGAGAGCTGTTACCAGCCTCCAAAATTCAGAACAGGGTGATTGGTGGCTTTTGTTCATGTGGCTCTGTGCTCAGTCGAGGTCGAAGGGGATACAAGCGAGGATGACGATTACATGCCTGCTCTTACGAAACTCAGTTCACCAAAAACTATTGTTCAGTCCATCGAGCATGTGGATAAAGTACTTGTGCTTCGTTTGCTCCTCACTCTTGTCCAAGCAGTCCAGTGTGATGGTCCAGAGCAAGCAGAACACTGCTCCGGCATTCCACGTGGAAAGGCGTGGTGCACAAACGGAAAAAGTCCAAAACAAATCTTGAACTTGTACACGGAAACAAAATTAAACCTTGAACTTCTAATCCCTAAAATCAGCATACCAAACTCTCTGATTCAGTCTATTTTAAACCTTAAGGGCGTTTCCAAACACGGATTGTCAACGTGGTAGGTCGAACCTAGGATTGTTGTCTGCGGCTGATGGAGGGGGGCAAGTTCTTGTTTATAAAAATTTGCTCAAAATTTCAAAAAAAGTATTGTGTTTACAAATTTTGGTCCCGAATTCAAAAGATGTTCTTGTTTTTTCAAAATTCCTTGCTTTTTGGAAAAATGTTCGTAAACTGCAAAAAATGTACGTGTTTGTAAATTTTTGCATAAATTTAAAAAAAATATTCATCTATTCAATTTTGTCCATAAATTCAATAAACGTCAGGAACATTACAAAATGTCCGCACATTTCAAAATTGTTTAAAAGTTAAAAAACTTTCAAGTTTTCTATTTTTGCTCACAAATTAGAAAATGTTTTGAGGTTTTCAAAATATTAGAATTTCCAAATTTTGCTTGCATTTTTAAAAACTGTTTGCTATTTCTACAATTGTTCACATATGTCAAAAAATGTTTGGGTATCCAAAAAATGTTTATATGTTTCAAAATATGTTTTGGAATTTCAAAAGTTGTGTCACATTTTTCAATAAATGTTTTTTATTTTGTACATTATTTGTGTTTAAAAAACATTTCACATTTTAGAAAATTCACATTATTTCAAGAAATATTTTGATTTTTTAAATGTTTTCATATACGAACGGCCTTGTGTGTTCTTAGATACGGCGCGCTATCAATCATTGCTAGCAATCGTCAGGGCGAGTGGCCAGCTGCGTGTGCCTTGAGTGCTAGGTCCCAAGTTTGATTCCTGGTAAGCTCATTGGTTTCCCAGTATTAATTTTTTTTGTTCGTTATGGAAGACAGGTGTTTTCATGTAGTTTAAAAAATGCTTACTGTCTTTAAGTGGACATGTTTCAAAAAAAGAAAACTGATTAATACCGGCAAAAAAAGAAAAACAAATATCAATAAACCCAAGAAAGAAAGAAAAGAAAACCAAGAGTATAACGAATAAAAAACCAAAGAAAACTAGTGAAAAAACAATTGCTCTGGCACAACACACTCAGGCGCGGAATGACCTGATGCTGTCCAAGATGATTTGCAGCCTTTTGCGCTGGCACAACACACTCAGGCGCGGAATTCTCCCACTTGTCATCACAGGCCTCGACCCCTGTCGCAACCAGCAGCGGCACTGACATCAGATTTTTAGAATAACCGACATCAGAAAATTGTATCAAGGATTGACTGTGTTTATCCCTTTCTTATTTGTCGCTGTCTTGTATGTCTTTCAAAAATGCCTTAATGAGCTCACAATCCTGATTTGCAATAGGTACATTCGAGATTTCTCTCTTCACTGGTCTATAATTAGTGGTATTTCATATGCAGATTAGTTATTCATTTGCTGGTATCTTTTCTTTGTACAGTGCAACTTACTTTGCTACGTAGTCATGGGTTTGCTAAACATGACAGGGTTTCATCAGGCCTCCAAAGGCTAGAAGGGATTGAAGAGAAAATCCCCATGTTTAAGAAAATCCTATTGAAATGCTGATGTTCACTATATGTGTGCACTGGAAGGACCATGCACATATGAATAATTACTGAGAACATTTCTTGTGTGGTCTCGCACGAGCAGTGGAAAGAATGGAGATCAAGTGCTCAATTATTTGATGGGCTCTGCCGATATCCACATTAATGCACAACCGAGTGTAATGAATGCTTAGCTTGAGGATGAGTTCATGAATCTCTGCTTTGAAAGTTGATATGTATTTATGCATGTATGAAGTAGGAACACACTGGATGGAGTGGCAATAGAAGACTACGATAAGACTACTAATGAAATATGGAGAGAAATAATGATGTAGTTCCTGCTTCTAAATATTCAACTAGATCTTTTGAATTGATAAAAAGCTCCTATATCTAAAAAAATACGTAAGGTTCCGTGTTCCACCTTCTGCCGATTTATTCTCATCCACCGGTCAACCATCTCGCCTCATGAATAACGGACCGAAACTTCAGCCGGTGGAACCCACACACGTTCTTCTCGAGCCGCCTTTCTCCCATTGCACGCACGTGTCCTGCCACCCCCTTCCACCCCTCCCTATCACCCCTCACCCCCACGTACTCCGCCCCTATCCTGCCGTTGTTGGTCTCCCTCTTTCACCCGCAGTGTGAAGAGGTCGCGCTGTGCGGCAGGGGACAGCGATGCGGATAGTCCTGACAACCATTTCTCCCCGACTGGATTTGGGGATTGGATTGTGGGAGCTTGCTGAGCGCCCGTTTGATGTCCGAACACGCCCGAATGTATGAGAGAAAAATGAACTTCGACCTTGAAGAGACCATATATTCATTTTTACATTGTAGCCCGTAGCAACGCACGGGCATTCTACTAGTTACAGATGATTTATCAATTGGAAAACGTGTGGGCGGTTTTATCATCGCATACATTTTGTCTTTGGTGAGCATGGACCCTACGCCCCCCCCCCCCCCAATCGCCAACCCACTCGCCCACACGGTTCTGGAAACTGTAAACAATTGGGGTTCCGAACCGTTTGAATAACACCCTTTTTTACTAGTGATTACACAAGACATACTTAGTCGGTGATATATATGAACACACTCTCCTTGTATATCCTATGAAATGTGTATATGTCATCAATGGTATCGAATAAATCTAGAGTAAAGGAATGCGGCCACGGGAATTTGAATAAACATGTTATACGATTTTATAATAGGCTTATTTTTTTTATCAAAGCAAAGGAACAAGTAGTTCGTATGCCACCAAGGACTCATTTATCCACATTTTACACTTTGGTACAAATATCTTAATTTTGTATGTGTGTCAATGTAGATGGCAAAATCCACATCAACGTGGGAGAGCAATCATCAGAATCCCAAATACATGCCAACAACACGAAACAATATATAGGAGACATAGGGGGGGGGGGGGGGGACAAGTATGTGATTCCTTATAGTGCCTACCCAGATGAGATGGTCCCAATTATCTTGTCATCTCTTTGTGCTACCCATGCATGATTTCGAACAACTACATTTGTGTCAAGTATGTTCTAAGGGTAACCACAATGCATGCCAAATAGTTTTGCCAAGTGCAAAATTTAGGTTCGGCAACGTCGACGACAAAGTGAGGTCAATGCCTAATCCCGAATATTAGGAACCCGAGTAGCTACTTGCACAAACGCTAAGTTGGTTCTGACGATTTTTTTACAAGGTCTCAAATTTCCATATTGCACGGGCTCACCGACTACGCATGTAGAAAAGTTGCGGGTCGACTCCAATGCAGAGTGTGTATTCTAAACATATATGAGCATATTGCTCATCTCTGATTTGTGCTACAATCAATGAGGTTAACATGTTAAACTTATGGAGCTAAGAGAGGATTATCCTTTTTTTCTATTTGCTCATATGAAACTACAGTAATCGAGTGGATGGTCATCTAAATGTGAATTCCAAACTAGCTGTTTGTAACGTAAGTAACAGCTAGGAACATAGAGGAAACATTAGATATTACGAAAAATTTATGAATTTATGAATATCTGTATGTTTCATCTGATGTGTATACCTTCCATCTAAAATATGCAGCCCAAAAGGTGAAGACAATCTTTTTATTTTCAAAATAACTTTACATGGCCCTGTCGGTGCGTTACATCCATGTGCTCTAGGAGATAAATGATGAGCTTTGAATAGCTGTGTGTGACCGTACCAAAAGCAAGATGAAGCAAATCTTGGTTTTAAAAATATTAAACCACCATGATGTAGACATAAATGCTTTCTTTATAGTGCAAATCAACTTCATGATACTGTAACATGGAGCAACAATCAAATGCTAGTACGGCATACTGCTTCAAATATCTTGTAGTTGGCAGATTTACCCACTCATAGTAAAAGAACACGGAAAAAGAATTCCTATTTCAGATCACTTGCAGAATCCACAGCTGTATGATCAAAGCTTGCACTCCGATTGGATGGCTCTGGATAGCCTGGTTAAGCTAGCTGAACCAACCAATAAGCTGTTTTCATAAAATGAAAGCACTACGATTAGCTTAAGCCGCCCGTGCACTCAGATTCAGGTAAAATAATGTTGTACTACCTACTCGGGTTGCAATTGCGTATGCACGAGGCAACCCTCAACCTACATTTGTATTTTAGTCGTTGCAAAGGTGGTGCGACGTGGAGCGAACGATGCTTTGCTTTTCTAAATCCCTTGATAATTGCACTACCCATGGACTATATGTGAATGTAGTTTTCATGAACACACAGTAATATAATGTGAGGTCACTATCGACAAGATTTGCACTGAAGTTGCCTCCTGGAGATCACAAGGGGCAGATTCCGCTCGAGATGATGATGACACCAATCGATTAATTAACTAAGCCTGTCCGGCGGCCAGGAGATGAACACACAAACTACTTTGATGGTGAGGAATCGACTCAGTTGACACTTGACACTGACAACGAGTCACAGTGGTCTGAAGTCTGAACTGAAGGGAACGAACACTTTCATGCACACCTGATCTTGATCTAGAACAAATGCTAACAGGGCCCATGGCAGCTTAGACATGTGCTGGTATGCCCAGCGGCCAGGTCATCTCGCTTCCCTCCACGACGAGCGGTCGCTGAGTTTGCACGTACAACTACGTCAGCTGGCCCCAGTACCGCTTATGTAGTGCACGTACAACCCTGTCACTTCGCTTCCTCCTATATATCCACCATCCGGCGTTCAGTTGAGCAAGAAATAGACTTTGTTTGGTTACCTTGCTTGTCCATATTTTACACTCCATAAAACACAGTAGAGATTTTATTACTAGCTAGTATGTCAATGTAGATGCATGGCAAGTTTATGTTATATGCAACCAACACGTAGGAATAAGAGATATAGGGAAAGGAACACAAACGAATCCTTCAGGATTGTCTACCCTCGACGGAAGGTTCAGGAGCACCTTATACACTCTTTGTGTCATGAAGGCGTTATTCAAACCGACTTCCACATGAGTGTATATCTACAGGATGGTGTTGACTCCCTCCGCTGGGTTTGGGATCCAGATGGCAAGTTATCCTCGCGTTCAGCTTATGCGGCTTTCCACGCAGGTGGAGTCGTTGCCAGTGCTGCCCGTGACCATGTGCGTCCGTCACCTGTGTACGACTACACTGGTCTGTAAGCTCATCGCTGAATTAAACACCATCGGTGCAGCCCATGACGCGAAACATAGTAGTGCACTACAAGCCCTAAATGTTGGAAAACAACACCTGCCAAGCCAAGAATCGAGATCCTTTCTAGCGATCTAAAGTATAGAGATGCCTGTTCTCAAGTTCCCAGTTCAGCGTGAGGATGGGGAGAGAATGCCAGGAATGATGATACATCGCCTGTGTTTTCCCCTGCCGTTTGGGCAGAATTAATAGAGGAAGAGTGCTAATTCAATTCGTGGGTTGGGTTCATAATAATATTTTTTGACTCTTTGTATTAGCAAATTCATTTTTTAGTTGATGAGCCTAGCACTGACGAGCAATTGAAATGGAATGTTTTTCATAACGTTTTTGCTATATATCAGACACCTGAAAATTTTCTATCCTTCGGTCGAATTTGCAACTGTCTATTCCTGTGGTTGTGTTTGTTTTTGGGCTGTAGTTGACTGACATGTTTCAGTCGACGCGGGATGGGCTTCACACCGTTAGTTTAAAACTAGTGAGCTATGCGTTAGTATGTCCGACGGTAGTCCTTTGGTTTTTTAATAGATGTTTGTTGTAGCTTCGACCGCCCTCCCTCTTCATTTCATATTTAGAAATTAATGTTTCGTTTTTCTAGCAAGTCTGATGGTGATATTAAGGTTTCGTGTTCCTTTTGTTTTCTTTCAGTTGTCCAAGTGATTTGTGTTGGTTTAGTATGTTAGTCTTTATTTTGCTTTACGTGTGTTTTTGCTTCAGCCCTATGTGAGCGTGCGTGGGCTTGTGAGTTGGCAGCCCAGTCAGCTTTGACTCGGTCAAAACCATTTTACCAACCCAAAACCTAGTCAAGGGTTGTTTTTTGAGCTATGTGGTAAGTTGAAGGTGCAATTCGACCGGTTTTAAAGCTAAAGGTTGTAAATTTAACTAAATGATTAGTTCAGGGATGAAATGTGGACTTTTCTCTTTATTTGTTCATTGATGCTTAGTCGATTTCTTTTGACAATTGGATTTCTCCTATATGTTGCATAACCCAACTTAATTCTGTTGTTGTTTCTCTTATGGTTAAACCATTCTTCCATACAAAAAATTGTTTTTTTATTTCTTTTGTTAACACCACACCTAGAATTATTTCTTCCTTAGAAATGTTCATGTTCTTCTCTCTTCTGTTTTTATTCATTATTTTTTTGAGGTAACACCATGTCTATAAATATTTTTTCTTAGATTTCATTTTTATGTTCATTTTTTTAATTTCTTCTTTTAGGGTAACACCACTCCCATGATTTTATCTTCCTTATATTAAAATTCATTCTCCATTTTTGCCTTTTGTTCAATTTCAATCAAAATTTATTATTTTTATGGTTTGCCCTTTTTCAGTTCAGGATTGTTCAACTCACTAATTTGAATGGACATTTTTTAAATTTGTCAAAATATATATGCTTTAGTTTTCATGTAATACATTGATTTCCAATAAATTTGCTTAAATACGATATATTAGAATTATGTTTTAATTCCCGCTTCTATCCATCTATTTATCCTTATAACTATGGAGTAATATATGCGTGAAAGCAAAGAATACATACATTGTTATGGTTATGTTGTGATTTGCATGTATAATGTGTGCTCACGCAGACAGGAAGATGTCTAGTGCTCGTAGCAGCTCGCTGAAGCAGCCATGCAATTGTTTGTTGTGCTTTTATTGGTTTGGGGTTAGATAATATAAGTACTTTCTCTTTACTGGGCCTTGATCGGGGGTGTTGAAATTGACTGAAATAACATATGTGTTTACTTAACTCAGGACAAATAGCTTCAATGTTGTTTCTTTTGATGTGAATACGTTGACTAAAGGAAAAATTCACTGCAAAAATTAAAATATTCCGGCACCCGAGGGCATGTACACTAGTGTTTTCTTAGCACTGCCATGTAGGACAAATGTTGAGGTGCAAAAGAGAAAAACCATAAGAAAAGGCATCTCTTCTCTTAATTAAGAGAGATGATCTATTAGTAACAATATGTCGACCACATATTTAGGGAAATATTGTTATCAGAAATAAGACTAAAGGATATACCCAAACAAAAAGGGCGAGCGATAGGCGCCGGCGCGCTGACCCAAATTTGGGCCGGTCGCGTGCCCAGCGTCCGATAGAGATGCGCAGAACCGTCTGATCCACAACCCCCTTCGTCCCCAACCTCTCTCTCCCCGTGAAAAAAGTTGCGCCCCATGCCCGATCTAAGCACAGCGAGCTCGCACACCTCCGCCCCCGTTCAGATCGCGTCGTCCCGTTCAGCCGTGCGCGAGGTCGCTATCGTTCCCCTCTGCACCTCGCCTCCTCCTGTCGCCGGTTGACTCACCACTTGTACCAGTGTACGGTTGTAGCAGAAAAGATAGACCATGGCATCCAGGTTTGAAGCAAAAACACATGGTTCCAGCAAACAATAAAGTGGTTCCAGCAAATTTCAATCAAACCGTTCATATGGATTCCAGCAAAAATACAACATGGTTCCAACAAAATTTTGATATGGTTCCAGCAAAAAAAGGATATTGTTTCCAGCAAAACATTGATATGGTTGCAGCAAAAACACAACATGGTTCCAACAAAATTTGATACGGTTCTAGCAAAAATCAATGCAGCAAAATAATCATGGCGTCGCCGCTGTAGCCGCCCCAGCATCATCCTCGCCGTGCAGCAAGCCAAAATGCTAGTTCCAGCAAAAAACATGTGCAGCAAAATACATGGCGGCGACGGCCGGCAATATCTCCCCCTGCTATAGCAAATCGGAAAATGGTTCCCGCCAAAAAAAACCAGAAGTGGCTCCAGCAAAAAAAACAAAAAAATGCAGCAACTTACCGCAGCTATCGCCATCGTCGCCCACCATCATCCTCGCTGGATGAAGCAACCCCCCCCCCCACCCCCGCCTGTTGAAGCAATTCCCCGCCGGTTCCAGCACAGGGGAAAAAGGATGGCATTTCTCTTCATTAAAAGGGGAAAAAGGATGGTAGGGCAGCCACTGCCATCAGACGATAGAAAGAAATAAACCAGGGAAGGGGGTGGCCATGGCCGGCCGGCACCGCGTCGCCGGTGGTAGAGGATCTCGACGGAGATGCGCGGGACGAGGTGGAAGCAAGCTGCGAAGCGGAGGGGATGGCATCGATGCGAGATGTCTGGATGAGTGCATCTGGTCGATGTCGTTTAAAGAGATAAGGTAAGCTGAGGGGGTGAGGGGGGGGGGGGGCGGTGGATGGGGCCACCAGAGATGCATGTGCGTGACGCCCGTGCGCAACCGGCGCAATTTTCAGCCGGCCTGCCGGTGCGAAACGTTCCCAACAACTCTGGTCTTGATGTTTTTTACAACTAAAAGTTGCCATCCGAAAAGAAAAACAAACCCAAAATATAAACCGAAACTTGCTATCCGAAAAGAAAGTTGCCATGCTTGACAACTAAAGTTATCATCCTCGCGTTACTAATCTTGCCATGTGTTTGTGCCACAAATGTGTCAGTTAGGTCCTGGATATATTATTGACATCCGACCATCCGGCAAGGCATGGCATGGGGACAGACTTTGCACATTCGGTGGGGGGCTAGAAATCTGCGGGCATGGGCACTGCCACACCATAGAGGAAGAGAACGATGATTCCTTGCCACATTGCGCCCTGGCGGTGCGATGCACTGGCTAGGTCACGCATTGTCGGACCAGTACCATGACGCATGCCGTCAAATTCGTCGCGAGATGTCACACCGAGTGCCAATTGCGTACCCATATTGCCGCCACTGAAGAGGAGAGCACGTCATTCCATTGGCCGGCCAAGAGAAATGAAGACCAGTCTACAAAGCTAGGACCATTTGCCGGCGAAGGGTTGGCTTACGCGATACTTATCGGCTCCAGCAGTGACGCCAACGTGGAGGTTCTGGCTACCGCACTTAGCATCCGGCTTTAGATTTTAGCCTTTGGTGTGATGTCTGTTTGGTATTCGGCTCAGACATTTGGCACACCTTTATCAAGGGGATAGGAGCAGTAATAGGTGTAGCCTAGATGATGGCTTTCAGACTTACTGATGTATTACTTTGTATGGTTTTTATGAATAATTAACAAAATGGTTTCATGCATCTTCTAGATGCAGAGGCCGGGGGTATGTCCTCGCTTTCTAAACAAATCTTTCGCCACTGGCACAGTCAACCACCGTTTGATCTAAGGTTGTTGTAGTATGGTTGGTTGGCCCTGGGTAACATGGTTAAATCTAGGACAAAGAAATAAGCTATCTTTCATCATCTGAAAGCACCATTAGTTTAAGCCACATGTGTGCGCAGACTCTGGTAACCTAGAGCTGTATTTTAGTAATTGCAAAAGTGTTGGGACATGGAGGAAAAGATACTTTGCTTTCTAAATTGATATTGATTGCCTCGCCCAAGGGTCATTTAACAGATTGGCTGCATGTTATAATTTTGGCCCAGCTACTTTATGTTTATTCTTTCTTTTTTCTGGCAGATTCAAATACATTTTAAAGAAAATCGTAACTCTCAAAGCCTAACTTCAAATTTAACATGTTACATATTAAAATTTCTCAAAAAAATGTGTAGATTTCAAATATGCTATTATTTTGCACGTTAACCATTTCTAAAATTCTGTTTAGGATGCAACCTTAATTAAATATCTTCTTTATATGGGATGTTTTAAAAATGCCTATTATATATGTTTCCTGTCCCTTTTTAATTTAGTACATAATCTTGATTAATGTAAATTTTATTTAGTTGGTAGGAATCAACATCACATCCATCAACCATAATCAAGTTTGAGGAATGTGATGACATGAAATGTCAACTCTTCATTGTCAATGATAATTTGTTGTCCGTTCTTTTATGAGAATTTGATTGATTCCTCCGCCCAACGATGTGACGAGTAGCAGGCAGTGAGTGGCATTGGGTTTTATTCCTCCGAGGACCTACTGGACATCAAGGCTCCCAATTGTCACCTATCCATTGTCAATCATAATTTGTTGTCCTTTCTTTTATGAGAATTTGGTCGGAGTCTTCATTGTGGGTGGCATAGGGCTTGGTGCGTCGAGGACCTTTTGGAAACCGAGGCTACCCCAGCGCATCGCTGTTGCCTCGACGCATCACTGGTAGGATCGTGGTCAATGCGCATATACTGTCACAACAATGTACATGACACAGGGTATGACGGGTGTCAACCAGGACGCGTGAGAAGGTTAAAACACACATTGTCTTGTCATGTTTTCTTCCTTTCTTGTTTTCGTTACCATGCGCACGTGTTAGCAATGTATCCCCGTTGCAACGCACGGTCAATTTTCCTAGTTTCCTCTAATGTGTATACCTCCTATCCAGAAGTAGTGACCAAACTATCACAAAATCTTTGCTTTTATGAAAGAAAATAATATATGGTGCATTGATCGTGTTATCTCCGACAGCTTCAGGAGATAAATGGTGAACTTTTGAAGGGTGCACACGAGATTGCCGGGCAAGATGCAACAACTCTTGCTTTTGAAAAGATGCAACCACCATGAGGAAGACATTAAGTTTTCTTAATTATGCAAATCAACTTCAAGGCACTATAACATGGAGCGAGAATCAGCGGCTTTGATGACGAACCACCACAATTTTCTGCATATATCTTTCTTGATTGATCACCCGCTACCTCTGGCCACTCGCACAATCCACATAGCTGTATATGCCGATGTGGACGGCAAATCCACATTATATGCCAACAACACGTAGGAATATGAAACATAGGTGAAGAAAAATGCATGCCTTCTTGACAGACTACCCGGGATGCGAGGCTCGGGATCACCTTGTACGCTCTTTGTGACATCTAGGTGTTGTGCACCAGATCCTACATGTCACTTATATTCTAAGGTCACCCACAATGTAGTGAAATAGCACAGCCAAATGTAACATTTCACTTCGCCATCCGTGGTGCAACAGCGTGAGACCGTTGCCAAAACCCACTAGGCATAGGAGTGCCTACTCGATGCCAAATTGGTCCAACAATAAAAACTCACATGGTCTCCAATCCCATACTGTAGCAGCTCACAAAAGTTATATGTTGATAATTTGGTACCGAATGGTTCCAATGTGGGGCACCAGCCTTAACCATATATTGATCATGTTGCCCTTTTATAATTTGTGCTACAAATGAAATGATGAACATGGAAAATCTTGTGGAGCAAGAGGAATATTACTTCAACTTTGTAATTTGAAACATAAGTAATTGCCAAGAATGAGCGAGAACCATTCAATGAATCGCCATAATCAATTTACAAATGTATGTATGTTTCCTCTAATGCATATACCGCCTGTCCTGGAGTAGTGACCAAAGATCACAAAATCATTGCTTTTATGAAATAAAATAATATATGGCGCATTTAACATGTTATCTCTAAAAGCATCTCAGAAGATAAATGGTGAACTTTTGAAGGGCGCATGCGACCTTGCCGAGCAAAATTCAGCGAGTCTTGCTTTTGAAAAGATGCAACCACCATGAGGAAGAGATAAAGCTTTTTTAATTATGCAAATCAACTTTAAGGCACTGTAACATGGAGCGAGAATCACATGCTTCGACTGTGAACCACTTCAAATTTCTACATATACTATCGTCCTTGGTTGAGCACCCACTACCTCTGGCCACTCGCATAATCCACAACCCTCCGATCAAGGTTGTATCGTGATCAGATGGCTCTAAATATAAGCGTTGTTTTTATATCAAGGTTAAGACACTAGTTAGGCCGCATGCAGACAGTTCAAGGGAAATAATGACATGCCTATTCCATGCTCACGAGTCAAACCTAAACCTACATCTCTGCTGATTTTAGTTGTTGCAAGTACGTGCTGCGACGCAGAGGCGGAGAAAAATAGCAATGTTTTTTTTGTATAAATCCCTAATCCTACATATGTACTCCACGGACTATATGTTGGATGTAGTTTTGGTACACATAGTACTGATATAGTGCGAGCTTATCATCAACGATGTCTAGATCCATACAAAAATGGTGCCTTCTTGGAGGCCGCAAGGCGCAGATCGTTGTGCTCCGGTTGATGGTTGATGACCACAACCAATTTATACTCCCTCCGTCCGAAAATACTTATCATTAAAATGATAAAAAAAAATATATCTAGAACTAAAATACGTCTAGATACATCCCTTTTTATTTATTTTGATGATAAATATTTTCGAACGGAGGGAGTATTAACTAAGCCTGTCCGGCGGCCACGAGATGAACAGACAAATTAATTACTTTGACAATGAGTGAGACAATGGGGTAACATTGGTCTGAACGGTACTGACTTGCACTGAAGAGCCCAGTGGCCTTCATCACGAACGAATGCTAGCACGAGGGCCCATGGCATGTTCTGAATGTGCATCATTGTGTGTGCACATGCCATGCGGCAGCACACAACTCGACAATCGTCTCGCTCGCTTCGGTTCTAGTTTTTCTTTTAGAGGCTCGCTTCGGTTCTACTCCCTCGTTTCAAAATAGATGACCCAATTTTATACTAAAGTTACTATAAAGTTGGGTCATCTATTTTGAAATGGATAGTATAAAGTTGGGTCATCTATTTTGGAACGGAGGGAGTAATATAAACCGACTAAACAAACAGTTTGCCGAACGTGCATGCACAGTCACGATCAGCGGGCCATGCTCACCGACAGGTGGGCCACGATCAGCGGGCCGGACTATTTCCTCCCATGTGATGGCCACCGCTGCGGCGACCACCCAGCGATCCCGTCCCCCATGCCAACCCCTCTGTCCCGCTGCATCTGGGCCCCACCGCCGCCTGCAACCACGCTCTAGCATCGCGACACCCAGCAGTTCCGTGCTCAGTTGACACCGGGCAAGTGGGAAGCTCGGCAGACACGTGCCCACGGCATGTCTCCCGCTCCCATGCACTTCTCTGTCACCTCCTCCTTCTCTTCTCCGTCAAGGAGCAGTGGGGATGCACACGAGGGCACCGGTGTGCCACAAACGATGTGGCGCAAACGTGCATGTTCTAAGTTATTCACAATGAATAATAAAAATGGTGCAAATGGATTATCCACAAACCTTTACTTGTATGAGCATAGTGCTTCCGCCTTCTCCTGTATATAGATCAACAACCCAATCTTTGCTTGAGCAAGCAATAGACTTTGTGATCTCACTTTATCCATATTTTACACGTTGGTAACACAAATATTTGTTAGTATTTGTGTATTTGAATGTAAATGGAAATCCATGATATATGCGAAAAGCACATCGGAATAAAACACAACAGGAAAGCAACAAGCACATGATTTTCAGGCAAGTCTACTCTGTTAGCTCTTTGTGCCATCGAAGAGTTGTTCAGAAAACTTTGAACATGTTTAGCTTCTATATTTAAAGATCATCCATGATGTAGGCCAAATATAGTGGCCAAATGCTAGATTTTGTAACGATTTAAGGTCGATGCCAAATCTAACTGGGATGTATCTGTCAACTGTAGAGAGTGATCTAACCATGTATCGTCTGGCTCTCATTTCTGCTACAACTACACGGTGGACGTGAGCAAGAGGTCTCCTTTTTCCGTTGTCTTAGTTTTTATTTTTTGCGAACAGTTTACTTAGTTGAATTTAAAGTAATTTTGTGGATTGTCATCTAATATGGATATGATGTTGGTGATTTGTAACAAAAGTAAAGGCCAAGAGAGAATATGAGCAATTTGATAAACCATCATGAACAATGTACTAATGTATTTACGTTTTATCTAATGTGCATGCCACCCGCCTAGAAGTACTGAAAAAAGTGGACAATGTAGTTCGAAAGGTACATCTGACCTAGCCAAGCAAGTGCAGCTAGTCTTGCCACACGCCAATGAATACATAAACTTAATTGATTATACAACTCAACTTCAATACTCCCTTCATTCCATAATGTAGTGCATATCGATTTTCTGAAAAGTCAAACTTAACAAACTACAATACCAAACATATACAATATGAATATTTATGTCATGATGTATCTGTTGAAATACGTTTGCTATTCTAAATATAAATATTTTCCCTCTAAACATGATCAAGGTTTGACATTCGAAAAAATATATATGCACTACATTATGGAACAGAGGGAGTATATTAGAACAGGCAGTGCGAATCACATGCTCGGGTGTCTAACTGATTCCAATACCCAAAACTATGATACACTACCTTAGGTGGGGACCAACATGTAAGTTTTTTACATGGTTATGACAAAGCCCTAGTTTAGAGGAAATTGCATAAACCACCCACTATTGGGGTTGATTTTGAACAAAACACCTAATTTTCATGTTTGTTGCACAAAATTCATCTATTAGTGTAACTCGTTGAGCTAGGTCTAATTTATACATTGTTTGAGCACATTGACATAATTTTAGATGATGATCAAGCTTTGAAGTCCACATGTGCCAAAAAAAGGTCATACCAACCAACCATACAATTTTAGTTGCTCACTATAGTTCTTGGTTTAGAACTGAAAATGCGTTATATCAACTAGAGGGGGGTGAATAGGCGATTTTTATGAATTCTTCACTGAGGAATTTGTGGGTGAGGAAATTCCTTAGCGAAGAACTACTTGCAGCGGAATAAGTACTCAAAAGTATGCATAGCAGAACACAAGCATAGTCATCATGATGAAATGAAGACAAGCACAGAGTACAGAAAGCGTAAACACAGGATAACACAGGATGAAGACAAACAGACTGAAGAAATTGAACTGAGGAAATTGAGAAAGTCTTCAGTCAAAGTCTTCAAACACAGATATGAACAAGCATACAACACAGTAATGAGGAAATGAAAGAGTTGAGGAAATAGAACCAGTAAGCTTGGTGAAGACAATGATTTGGTAGACCAGTTCCAACTGCTGTCTCAGTTGTACGTCTGGTTGGAGCGGCTAGGTATTTAAACCTGAGGACACACAGTCCCGGACACACAGTCCTCACCGTATTCTCCTTGAGCTAAGGTCACACAGACCTCGCCCAATCACTCGTGGTAAGTCTTCAGGTGACTTCCAAACCTTCACAAACTCGGTCACTCGGCGATCCACAATTTCCTCTTGGATGCTCTAGACCATGACGCCTAACCGTCTGGAAGAAGCACAGTCTTCAAAGGTAACAAGCGTCGGATCCACGCAGGATCAATCTCTTCAGTGATGCTCAATCACTTGGGGTTTGTAGGTGTTTGGGTTTGGGTTTTCCTCACTTGATGATTTTCGCTCAAAGTCCTCGGAGGATGGGATGCTCTCAATTGACAAGTGTCAGTTTCTCTCGGAGCAGCCAACCAGCTAGTGGTTGTAGGGGGCGGCTATTTATAGCCTAGGGAGCAGCCCGTCATGATAAGACATAAATGCCCTTCAATGATATGACCGTTAGGTGGGTAGATATTTTGGGACAGCTGGCGCATAGCACAGCAACGGTCGGAAATTTGAGTATCAAATTCCTCAGGGCTATCATGTTCCTCACTGTGTAGGCAATCCGCACTGGCGAATTCCTAACTCCTCAGTCAGAACAAATTCCTCAGAGACCAGAAGAACTTCGTCTCTGTCACTGAAGAATATGACTGAACTGTATGAGATTTCCAATGGCTTCACTCGAAGGGATTGGTAGGTGTAGGATTTTGAGTTGAGCATCACATGGAAATTTTTCCTTAGTATTTCCTCGACCCCCTTTAACAGTACGGTGTTTCCTATGACTCAAGAAAGAGAAAATGAAACTACGAAAACAAAAGTCTTCACGCTTCATGTTCCTCAAATGAATACCAAGTCTTCAAGGTCACACCAATTTCTTCACTTTCAAAGTCTTCAGAAAGTCTTCAGAAATCCAAAGTCTTCAGTCGAAGAACTTCATTTTTAGGGGTCGACTTTCTCTGTAAATATCAAACTCCTCATAGACTTATAGACCTGTGTACACTCATAAACACATTAGTCCCTTAACCTATAAGTCTTCAATACACCAAAATCACTAAGGGGCACTAGATGCACTTACAATCTCCCCCTTTTTGGTGATTGATGACAATATAGGTTAAGTTTTCAACGGGGATAAACATATGAAGTGTAAATACTGATATTGAGGAATTTGATTGCAAGATATGGAAGAACTCCCCCTGAAGATGTGCATAGTGAGGAATTTGCTTTTGAAGCAATGGACACTTGAAGAGTTGAATCATGGAGATCTCCCCCTATATCTTGTAATCCATACACGCATTTGACATAATATATGAAGAATTTGAAATGCATGATGAAATATGGTGACTGATGTAATTCAGCATGCGTGCAATAACATGAACGAGGAATAAGCATGCAGAAGAAACATCAAAAGTATCAGGCCACCATAGAGTTTAAGTTTACAACTCGATCCAACATAGTCATCAGAAGAACGAGAGTTGTAACTTAGAAAAAAAGCCCATAAAAGATAGACCCGCTTGAAGACTAAATCAAATTTCTCCCTCTTTGTCATCAAATGACCAAAAGGTTCGAAAATGAGGACTAACGCCCCTGAAGAATATCAAGGTGATGAAGGAGCATCAGCGTTGTTGGGGTCGTTTGTTGTAGTAGGGCCTGTCGCAGTGTCGTCCAGGTCTTCATGTTCATCAGTGTCACGTGATGAAGAATAGGAACTGGCCACCAAGGAAGGAACCTTGACCTTCTTGTACTTCTTCGGAGGAGGTGCAGCCCAGTCAAAATCTTCCTTGAGACCCATTTTCTTCAGATCTTCTTCACCATATATGTGCGACAGAACATCCCAGGTGCGGTTGACGGTTTCAAGAAGGTAGTAATGGTTTTTCTTCACTGCATTGTGGGTAGCAGTCATGTTGTGAAGAATTGAACCAAACTGACGCTTGACCCATTTGTGATTGCGATCAACCTTCTGGTGAAGACTGAGGAGAAGCTCGCGGTCAGTCATCACCCTAGGTGCTGTGCCTTGAGGATTTTGCTTGGGTGCGTTGGCGGCAGAGTCATGGGTGGCAGAGTCATCATTGGTGGAGTAGGATGCAGCCTTGTGAAATTGACCATCCAATGGACGAATGCCTTCATCAATTACAGCAGTAGCCTTGCCCTTTTCATCAGCTGAGGAAAATGTCCGTTTGAGGACTTCAATCGGGGGCAAGTAGCTGCAATGGTTCAGTGTATCAGCTTTGTAGTTGAGTGAAGACCTTGTTCTGATGAATCTCATAATCCACGATGCATAAGGCTTCAACTCAAATGGTGACATTGCGACATTGGCCAGAGTCCTCATGAAGAAATCATGAAAATTGATGGGAACGCCATGAATGATATTGAAAAGTAGATTCTTCATGATGCCAATGACTTCTTCTTCATTCGAGTCGTGGCCCTTGATAGGACTCAATGTCTTCGTCAGAATGCGATAGACTGTCCGAGGTACATACAGCAATTCCTTCACAAGAAATTTTGTTCTTGGGGCCTGACCTGGCTTCAAAGGCTTCATCAGCACTTGCATATAGTGATCTGTAAGCTCAGGTTCATTGTAGACGCAACAAGCACCTTCAAGGGGAGGACTTAGAGGCAAAGCACGAAGAAATTCAGTAGCTGGTACTTTGTAGTGAGTATTTTCAGACATCCAGTCCAGCACCCATGAATTCACATCTTCAGAGTCTCCAGTGATGTGCAGAGTTGCATAAAATTGAAGAATGAGCTCCTCATTCCAATCACATATGTCAGTGCAGAAATTTAATAGTCCAGCGTCGTAAAGAACACTGAGGACTGGCCCGAAGCACGACAGAGATTCCATATCCACGTGAGGAATGTGCTCATGATCGAAGACTTTGTCTTTGTTGAACAACACTAAGGAATAAAAAATTTCCTGGTTGGCAGTCCAGAAACGCCTTTTCCGAATGCGAGCAGAGTCATAGGGGTTGTAATCATTGAAGAATACGTGCTCACCGAAGAAATCATCAGCCTTGAATTTTTGTTTCCTTGAGAATGGATCCTTTGGCTTGGGCAGAGGAGTGTCAGTCAGTTGCATGATGACCTCAGGAATCACAATCTCAGGTTCTTCAGGCTGAGGAATTTCTGGTTCCTCTTCAGTGGCAGCCTGGTTCTTCAAATTTTCATTTTCATTTTCTTCAGCACTAGCGGCTGGAATGTCTTCATGAGCTTCATCAGATCCCATTTGAACTGTAGTTGCTGAGGACTGAGGAATTTGTTGCAATGGAGTGAAGAGTGGAGAATTGGGGTGCTGACTTTCCCAAAAGTCATCATTCATCACTGGTGTGGTACAGCCAATGTCCATATCTTCATCTTCCATTTCTTCAACGCCAGCCTCTTCAGCAGTAAACTGAGGCATAGGCGAGGAAACTGTGGGGGTTGAAGGGATTTTGTCCACTTCAATTTCTTCATCCATCTGCTCTGACGAAGCAGCAGAAGGATTTTCTTCATCAGATCCGCTAGGGATCACATATTCTTCATCAAAAGGGATGATTTCCTTTGATGGCATGGAGGAAACTGGAACAGCATCAATTGGATTAGCAAATGAGCTTGTCAATTTCTTCATCTTCTTCGGTGCTGAAGAATCTGAAGGAGCTGATGCTTTCCTTTTCTTCACTGCTGCACGCTCTGCAGCCTTGGTCTTCTTCACATCTGATGCAGATGGAAGGATTGGAGTTGGAGTAGGCGCAGGAGGAGCAGAGGAATGTGGTTGATTTTCTTCAGGCACAACTGATGCAGTTGCCCTGACCTCTTCATTTTCTTCAGGCGCACCACTAGTGGGTGCCCTGGCAATTTCATCAGCGGCTGGAATGCAGTCATCAGCCCTGGAACTCACATTTTCTTCAGCAGCCTGATTGTCATCAGCGGTGCTGGCATGTTCTTCAGTTGGCTGAGCAGATGCTTCAGCCTGAGGAATTTCTTGTTACGATGGGGCTGCAACATTTGAGGTGAACATCTTAGTCAGTTTAACAAACCTGACCTTGGCTCCTTTCCAATCAGCATAGTAAGCATTGAAATCATCGCTGAGGACTTTGATTTCAGACTGGATCTTCACAAGTTCATCAGTTGTCATAGAGACAACGTTGTTCTTTAGGAATTTCTCCTTCCTGTACTGTGCTTTCTTGAGCTGCCTGGCCTTCTCAAATTTCCATTTTTCTTCTTGGATGAAGGCAGTCAGCATATGACTTTGACTAGGAGTCAGCTTGAAGTCAGGCATAGGAGTGTTTGGGTCCTTGTGCCAGAGGTCATGTACTCGAGGATCAACTTTGGATCCAAAAGCAGAGGCACATTTGTGCCCTTGGCTCTAGCGGCCCTGACTTGCCTGTCTTTGATGATTTCAGCAAGTTCTTCATCATCAGCTTCGTCTTCTTCAGACGGCACTTGGAAGGCGACCTGCCTCTTGTGAGGACTTGGGTGAGAGCCTCGTCCAGCAGTGGTCTTTGTCTTCAGCAGTGAGGGTCCTGTTGAAGAATTAGATGCAGTTGAGGCTCCTGAGGCAATGGAGATGCCTGTAGTCCTTTGGCACGTGGCGAGATGCACAGGTGCTGAGGATTTGGGCGGAGCAGCTGAGGACTTTGGAGGAGCAGGAGCGGCTTGAGGAATTGGCCGTGAGGGCTTAGCTGAGGAAATTGGCCGTGAGGGCATTGAAGAAGAGGCACTTGGTTTGTGCGCAGGATTCTTTGCCATGGATTTCTTCGGCCTTACAGAGGCCTCAGCAGCAGCAGTAGAGTCTTCGTTGAATTTCTTCACTGCATCTTTTGCCTGTTTGGCCAACTTGGCCTAGCGCTTGGACCATTCTTCAGGAAAATCCTCACCGCGCTTGATGTTAGTGGGATCTGCCTCTTGGCCAGGTGCCAATGGTGGTCTTGAGCATGGAGGAGTAACAGCGAATTTCTTCATGTATTTTGGAGTCACATACCTGTACTCCCTCCACTCTTTTGCCCATCTCCTTTCTATCCTCTGAATGCGCACCTTGCGCTGATTCTTATCTTCCTAAGGAGGTGTGCAGTACCCAGCATAAATGTCCTCAGGGATTTCAAAGGCAGTATTGATTTTAGGCCTCTTTCCTCCTTTCCGTGGCTTCTTTCCATCAGCCATTTTCTTCAGTTGAGGAATTTGAACAATTGAACTCTCTGAAGAAGTATGCAACTTTTCTTCGAGGAACGCTGCAAATGAGTTAAGTTGATGAGAACCTAGTGATTCAGCAGCGGACATGAGTACCTGTGAACAGAGTATAGTTGCGAGGAATTTGGAGAGGTCATATGCGTTCTCAGAAGGTTTTTCAAAAAGAACAAGTTTGAGGAATTTGACCAGATGAGTCTTGAAGAAATTCACTAAGCGTTCTTTGTCTTAGGTTCCAGAGTTGTATAGATCGAAGATCCACACAATTGAGGAATCTTGAAGAAAAATGATGCTTAGAGAAACGAATCAAGAACAGATGACATGTGAGGTGTTCAGTGTGTGAAAAATTTGAAGAATAAACACCTTTGAAGATTTTGTAGGAATCATTTGAATCAAAGAGGGCAGTAAAAGTAACTTTTAATTACCCTGGACGAAGAACACGACGAACTGGATGTGGAGAAGTGAAGTTCGTCTGTGCAGATCTTCCACGCCCTAACTTGGCGGAGGAAGACGGCTACGGCGGCGGCGGAGTGAAGATTTCCGCGGCCGGCGCGAGTACGGCGGCGACGAGGTCGAGGCAGTGAAGCTCTTCCTCACCGGCGACGATGAAGTAGCGACGGCGCTAGGGTTTGAGAAGCTCGAGCGGGAGAGAGGTCGAGCGGAGTAAAAGAAGTGAGGAAGGGGAGAGGGGGTATGTATAGCCACGGTGAAAAACTGTTCGCCCGAAGAAATTGGACGAACGTGCCCCTGACCCTTCTCATTCGCGTGACATGTGTCACCCACGTACTGAGAAGTGGAGATCGTGTTAGATCGTGGGTGAATAGATAAGTATATCGTGGGATGCGGAACGGTTTGAGCGGCAAAGCCGAAAATTTGGATAAGATAAGTTAAAAGTTTCGTTCGCAAATTCTTCAGCTGACAAGGACACAGTGAAGATTTTGAACGAGTTTAAAATAGAACGCACATGAAGAATTTGTGAATAGATTGGGTTGAGTATAGCATAGAGGGGGAAGGGTCCGATCACATTCACTTAGCAGAAAAACCAACTTGAAGAATTAGCCATAAGTGAATGCTGTAGAGGACATAAACTCATATATATATATATATATATATATATATATATATATATATATATATATATATATATATATATATATATATAGCCAATGAAGAAAAACGACGGAAACAGTGAAGACAATGCAAAGTTGAAGAAATGAACAACTGAGGAATTTCAAAAACTGAGGAAAAACTCAAATTGAAGATTTTCAACTTTTGTGGTGGCGTGACCCACCGTATAAGAATGATGATTTCAGACACCGCGTACAATTGTCGTAGGGTTCTGAGAATCAAATTCTTCATTAATTTCTTCACACTTAGAGTGTTATTCTTCATTGATTGAAGAAAAACGTTTCTTCATGTGTTGCACATCTAAGTCATCAATTTTGCATAAGTGTTAGGATGAGTGTCCTTTTCAAAGAACATTCGAAGATTCTAGGATATTTAGCTCACACCGCAACTTGCTAAATCTCTTCTCATCCAAGGGCTTTGTGAAGATATCGGCTAGCTGTTCTTCAGTCTTCACATGCTCAATAGAAATGTCGCCCTTCAACACATGATCGCGAAGAAAATGATGACGAATCTGAATGTGCTTTGTCTTCGAGTGCTGAACTGGGTTGTGAGCAATCTTGATGGCACTCTCATTGTCACAGAAGAGAGGCACATTCTTCACGTTGACGCCATAGTCCTTGAGAGTTTGCTTCATCCACAGCAATTGAGCACAGCAAGAACCAGCAGCAATGTACTCAGCTTCAGCAGTAGACAGTGATACGCAGTTCTGTTTCTTCGAGGACCAACAGACCAAAGATCGTCCGAGGAAATGACATGTACCAGATGTTGACTTGCGGTCCACACGATCACCAGCATAGTCAGAGTCAGAATATCCAATGAGATCAAAAGCCGAGCCCTTGGGGTACCATAATCCAAGTGTTGGTGTGTGAGCTAGATATCGAAGAATATGTTTCACAGCCTTATGGTGTGATTCCTTCGGTGTAGCTTGAAATCGGGCACACATGCAAACACTAAGCATAATATCTGGCCTAGATGCACATAAATACAATAAAGAACCAATCATGGAGCGGTATACCTTTTGATCGAAGTCAATACCATTTTCATCAGTGCACAGATGGCCATTTGTGGGCATCGGAATTTTGACGCCTTTGCAATCTTGCATGCCGAATTTCCTCAGTACATCCTTGAGGTATTTCTCCTGAGATATGAATATGCCATTGCGCTGTTGACGAATTTGAAGACCTAAGAAGAATTTCAACTCTCCCATCATAGACATTTGATATTCTTCACTCATCATATAGGCAAATTCATCACTATAACGTTGGTCAGTACAGCCAAAGATGATATCATCAACATATATTTGGCACACAAACAATTCATCATCATATGATTTAGTGAAAAGAGTAGGGTCGAGTGAACCGGGTTTGAAGCCTTTCTTCATGAGGAATTCCTTCAAAGTATCATACCACGCTCGAGGGGCCTGCTTGAGGCCATAGAGGGCCTTATTTA
Organism: Triticum aestivum; assembly: GCF_018294505.1. NCBI lineage: Eukaryota > Viridiplantae > Streptophyta > Magnoliopsida > Poales > Poaceae > Triticum > Triticum aestivum. The sequence goes on along the minus strand of NC_057802.1, from coordinate 19,753,218 downwards.
GTCTGAAGACTTTGTCAGGATGCTTAGGATCTTCAAAACCTGGGGGTTGAGCAACATATACTTCTTCCTCAAGCCTACCATTGAGGAATGCACTTTTCACATCCATTTGATATAAAGTGATATCATGATGGTTAGCATAAGCAAGTAATATGCGAATAGCTTCAAGTCTAGCAAAAGGTGCAAAAGTTTCATCGAAATCAATTCCTTCAACCTGTGTGTAGCCTTGAGCTACAAGTCGTGCCTTATTCCTCACCACAAGGCCATTTTCATCTTGCTTGTTGCGGTAGATCCACTTTGTGCCAATGATATTGTGTTTGCGAGGATCTGGATGATTGACCATTTCCCAAACGTTGTTGAGCTCGAACTGATGTAATTCTTCTTGCATGGCCTAAATCCACTCAGGCTCTAGAAATGCTTCATCTACCTTAGTGGGCTCTGTGATAGAGAAAAAAGCATAGTGCCCACAAAAGTTAGATAAATGTGAAGCTTTTGAGCGTGTGACAGGACCTGGTGCTTCAGTGTCATCTATGATCTTTTCAACTTGCACTTCTTTTGCAACGCGAGGATGAGTAGGTTGTCGTCGAGGAATTTGATCAGCATTTTCTTCAGCACCATTTTCTTCAGCATTTCTTCAGGTGCATTAGCTCGACGTTCTTCACGTTCTGGAATGAATTCTTCAGCAGATTCTTCGGTAGGAATGACATCCTCAGTAGCCTTGAACTTGATAGTTTCCTCAGGTGCTGGTTCATCTGTCACAGAGGGTGGTGCTCTCTTTGCGAGCCATTAGTTTCATCGAACTGCACATCTACAGTTTCAACAACCTTGTGAAGAACGTTGTTGAAGACTCTGTAGGTGTGCGAGTCCTTTCCGTAACCAAGCATAAAACCTTCATGTGCTTTCGGTGCAAATTTAGCATTGTGATGAGGATCTCTAATCCAACATTTAGCACCGAAGACTTTGAAATAACTCACATTGGGTTTCTTGTCAGTGAGGAGTTCATAGGCAGTCTTCTTGAAGAATTTGTGAAGATATACCCTGTTGATGATGTGGCACGCAGTATAAATTGCCTCAATCCAGAAGTGACGAGGCGTCTTGTACTCATCAAGCATAGTGCGAGCCATCTCAACAAGAGTTCTGTTCTTGCGCTCCACGACGCCATTCTGCTGAGGAGTGTAAGGAGCAGATAACTCATGAGTAATACCAAGTTCATCAAGATAGTCATCAAGACCAGAATTCTTGAACTCAGTTCCATTGTCACTTCTGATGTGCTTGATCTTCACACCAAAGTTGGTTGAAGCCCTCGAGGAAAATCGTTTGAAGACTTCCTGCACTTCATGTTTGTAAGTAACAATGTGTACCCATGTGTAACGAGAGTAATCATCAACAATAACAAGGCCATAGAGAGATGCGTCATTTGTGACAGCTGAGTAATGGTTAGGACCAAAGAGGTCCATGTGAAGCAATTCGAATGGTCGAGTAGTGGTCATGATAGTCTTCGCTGGATGCTTAGCCTTGGTCATCTTTCCAGCTTCACAAGCTCCACACAAGTGATCCTTGAGGAATTTGACATTCTCAATGCCAATGACATGCTTCTTCTTCGCAAGCGTGTGCAAATTCCTCATGCCTGCATGACCAAGTCGTCGATGCCATAGCCACCCTTCTGAAGCTTTTGCAAGTAGGCACACGGCTAGTTGCGGTCCTGTAGAGAAATCAACAATATACAAGTCTCCTCTCCTAAAGCCTTCGAAGACTTTGGATTTGTCAGCTTCCATAACCATAACACAACGATACTTGGCAAAGACAACAACCATATCAAGATCACAGAGCATTGAGACAGACATAAGATTGTATCCTAAGGACTCGACAAGCATGACTTTGTCCATGTGTCGATCCTTTGTGATCGCAACCTTACCTACAACCAATACCTGACTTTTGCCTTTGTCAGCGAAGATGATATGCTTCAGATGCGATGGTGATAAGGGAGCATGCATCAATAGATTCTTGTCACCAGTCATATGATTTGTACATCCACTATCGAGGACCCACTCAGTGGCTTTGGGTTGATTGTCCTGCAGATGAATTAGTCCAGCTTACAAACTTCATATACTTCATCAGTGAAGAATATGACATCATAATTCATCAGACGAATTTCATCACACAGTGCAACAGTTAAAACATTATGAGGACGTGTGAAATGAAAGTTCATTTCTTCATGATTAGCCTGCGTCCTTTCAGGCATTTTTCAGGTCTCTAGCAAATTCTTCAAACGTTTAAGTACGTCTGGAGACCTGACCTTGCATAATAGATTAGTTCTTTTTTTTTTCACCACCCGCATCTGAAGGGGTGGCAAAGAGTTCATCACTCTGCGAGCTCCATACGAGAAAGGTGGCATAGAAGCCAATCCATTGCGTTTCACATAAGAGGAGTTAGGGTAAGCATATGAATAAGCAGAGAAATTCTTCGAGGACTTATGAACATAATGATTAGAAGAATAATGCTCATATTCATAGCCCTTGGCTCTTCCCTGCGAAACAGAGTTGTTAGCACGATGATGTTCATATGAGGACTTTGATCCTCTTGAGGAATATGATCCGTATGAGGACTTGGATCCATATGAAGAATTTGGTTCATATGAAGAATTTGATCTAAGGTTCCTATTCTTCACAGGTGGTGTCATGTGGACATTCACCTGAAGACTTTCAAGGCACCTTTTGGGAACCCAGATTTTCTTCATAGGAGAACTGTTCCTACAGTTAGTGCCAACATATCTAGCAAATACTTCACCATTCTGATTTTTAAACAGTTTATAGTTGGAGTCAAATGACTCATCAGAAGAATGAGAAGATTCACATGTAAAGCCAGATAAATTAGATGGATCAACTGGAGGTCCCTTTGCAGCAACCCATGAGGTTTTGGGGTACTGCTCAGGCTTCCAATATGTACGATCAACATTGAGTTTCCTCTCAAAGGCAATACCCTCTTTCCTAGGGTTTCTATTGAGGATCTGCTTTTTAAGCACATCACAAAGAGTCTGATGCCCTTTGAGGCTTTTGTACATGCCGGTCATGTACAATTCCTTCAGCCCTCCATCGTCAGTGATACTAGCAATGTCCTCATATGAGGAATTAGTGATAGCAGAGACAGTTGAAGAATTTGTATCATTAGAATCATTTGAGCATTCAGGTGAAGAATTAGCAGATTCACGTTCAATGCATTTCAAACATGGAGGAACAAATTCTTCCTGAGCAGCGCTGATTTGTTGAGCAAGTAATGAATCGGGCTCCTTCTGAAGATCTTCATAACTCACTCTTAGCTTCTCAAGATCTTGCTTTCTTTGAAGAAATTCATAAGAAAGCTTCTCATGATCAAACAAGAGAGTGTTATGATGACCTTGAAGGTTGTCAAACCTAGTCTTAAGTCTCTGAAAATTTTCAGTCAAGGTTTTAGTGCGATCCATTTCTTCACCCAACATATCATCACTTTTGTCTAGCATGTTTTGAACCTTTTCAAGGGCCCTTTGTTGTTTCACAGCAATCTTAGCAAGTTTAGAATAGCTGGGCTTAAGGTTTTCATCAGATTCATTTTCACTTGATTCAGAGGAGGTATATTTGAGTACCTTGGCACCATTTTCCATGAAGCAATTGGTGGGAGCGTAGTCATCATTGCCTTCATCAGCCTTGTTGGTGAGGTCATTTTCTTCAGTGTTGAAGATAGACTTGCTGACGAATGCAGTAGCGAGGGCTAGGCTCACCATACTAGATTCGGAATCCTCATATGCCTCCTCTTCCTCATTTTCTTTAGATTCAGCCTCAGAGTCCATTTCCTTGCCAATGAATGCCTGAGCCTTCTTGGAGATACTCTTCTTGTGAGATGAAGACTTTGAGGATTTTGATGATGAAGATTTTGAGGGTTTCTTCTTTTTCTTCGCATCATCAGAACTGTAATCCTTGTATTTCTTCTTCTTTGATTCCTTTTCCCACTGAGGACAATCTTAAATGTAGTGTCCGGATTTCTTGCATTTGTCACAAAGCCTCTTCTTGTAGTCACTGGGTGAGGAATCATTACTCCTTGAGGATCTTCCAAAGCAACGACGTCTTGAGAACTTCTGGAATTTCTTCACGAACAGTGCTAGATCATGGCTCAGTTCTTCAAGATCACCAAGGCTGCTGTCAGAGTCTTCATCTTCAGACTGAGAAACTGGCCTTCAGTGCACGTTATCTGCCATAGCTCGAACCATAGAGATCTCTCTTTTTAGCAAGCTGGAACTCATGAGTATTTAGCCTCTCAAGGATATCAGTGGGATCAAGTGACTTGTAATCAGCACGTTCTTGTATCATCAATGCCACAGTATCAAATGAGGAATCAAGTGATCTCAACAATTTCTTCACCACCTCATGGTCGGTGATGTCAGTGGCACCAAGCGCTTGAAGCTCATTAGAGATGTCAGTGAGACGATCGAAGGTTTGTTGAACATTTTCATTGTCGAGTCTTTTGAAGCGGTTGAAGAGATTGCGAAGAACATCAACTCGAGAGTCACGTTGTGTTGAGACTCCTTCATTTACTTTGGACAGTCTATCCCAGATAAGCTTAGCAGTTTCCAAAGCACTCACTCTTCCATACTGTCCTTTGCTCAGATGGCCACATATGATATTCTTCGCTTGAGAATCGAGTTGCTTGAATCTCTTCGCATCAGTAGCGTTCAGTGAGGGTGAGACAGAGGGAACACCATTTTCCACCACATACCAGAGATCGTTATCAATTGCCTCAAGATGCATTCGCGTGTTATTCTTCCAGTAGGGGTAGTCCGTCCCATCGATGGTAGGACACCCAGCAGAGACCTTGATCATACCTGCGGTCAACATAACTAAAACTCCAGGCGGTTAAACCAAAATCACACAGAACAAGGGAGTACCTTGCTCTGATACCAATTGAAAGTGCGTTATATCGACTAGAGGGGGGTGAATAGGCGATTTTTATGAATTCTTCACTTAGGAATTTGTGGGTGAGGAAATTCCTTAGCGAAGAACTACTTGCAGCGGAATAAGTACTCAGACGTATGCATAGCAGAACACAAGCATAGTCATCATGATGAAATGAAGACAAGCACAGAGTACAGAAAGCTTAAACACAGGATAACACAGGATGAAGACAAACAGACTGAAGAAATTGAACTAAGGAAATTGAGAAAGTCTTCATTTAAAGTCTTCAAACACAGATATGAACAAGCATACAACACAGTAATGAGGAAATAAAAGAGTTGAGGAAATAGAACCAGTAAGTTTGGTGAAGACAATGATTTGGTAGACCAGTTCCAACTGCTGTCTCAGTTGTACGTCTGGTTGGAGCGGCTAGGTATTTAAACCTGAGGACACACAGTCCTCACCGTATTCTCCTTGATATAAGGTCATACAGACCTCGCCCAATCACTCGTGGTAAGTCTTCAGGTGACTTCCAAACCTTCACAAACTCGGTCACTCGGCGATCCACAATTTTCTCTTGGATGCTCTAGACCATGACGCCTAACCATCTGGAAGAAGCACAGTCTTCAAAGGTAACAAGCATAGGATCCACGCAGGATCATTCTCTTCAGTGATGCTCAATCAGTTGTAGGATGGGATGCTCTCAATTGAAAAGTGTCAGTTTCTCTCGGAGCAGCCAACCAGCTAGTGGTTGTAGCGGGCGGCTATTTATAGCCTAGGGAGAAGCCCGTCATGATAAGACATAGATGCCCTTCAATGATATGACCGTTAGGTGGGTAGATATTTTGGGACAGCTGGCGCATAGCACAGCAACGGTTGGAAATTTGAGTATCAAATTCCTCAGGGCTATCATGTTCCTCACTGTGTAGGCAATCCGCACTGGCGAATTCCTAACTCCTCAGTCAGAACAAATTCCTCAGAGACCAGAAGAACTTCGTCTCTGTCACTGAAGAATATGACTGAACTGCATGAGATTTCCAATGGCTTCACTCGAAGGGATTGGTAGGTGTAGGATTTTGAGTTGAGCATCACATAAAATTTTTTCCTTAGTATTTCCTCGACCCCCTTTAACTGTACGGTGTTTCCTATGACTCAAGAAAGAGAAAATGAAACTACGAAAACAAAAGTCTTCACGCTTCATGTTCCTCAAATGAATACCAAGTCTTCAAGGTCACACCAATTTCTTCACTTTCAAAGTCTTCAGAAAGTCTTCAGAAATCCAAAGTCTTCAGTCGAAGAACTTCATTTGTAGGGGTTGACTTTCTCTGTAAATATCAAACTCCTCATAGACTTATAGACCTGTGTACAGTCATAAACACATTAGTCCCTTAACCTATAAGTCTTCAATACACCAAAATCACTAAGGGGCACTAGATGCAGTTACAAGAACTTAACATTTAAAAAACCAACAAAGTCAGTAAATATTACATATACCCGGTACTAATTTGAGTTTTTATTAGCTTACTTGGACTACAAGTTTTGGAGATATTGGTAGCGTGTTGGCTCAACTGACTTCCTTTTCACAATTCAACATTCTAAAGGATACAAAAAATCCAGTTAATCATATATGTAATGAGTATTGATCTGCAAAAATTTAACACATTTTAACCATAGTTTTGTGAGATATTAGATGTTTTAGTTAGCCCAAGCCGACTGGTGTGGCATGTGTTTTTTGTTACATGTGAATTACAAGTAGGGCCCACCTGTTAGGCATCATGTCAACAGAATCAAATGATGTGCTAGGGCTATCTGCAATGGATTACCCAAATAGATGATGTTTTGTGCAAAAAAAACCAGAGAGTGGGTGTTCTATACAATTCAACCCCAATAGTTGGTGGTTTGTGAAAATTCCTCTCCTAATTTAATGTACATGCACACATTTCATTGTGACAAATATATATCCACCGCCCCGTCTCGAACTAAACAAGAAGCATATCCCCTCATCTTACTTATAGATATTTTTTTGTTAACCTATATGGATATTTGCATCTGTGTATGTCAATGTAGATGGCAACTCCATGCGATCTGCCAATAACACATAGGAATCCATGTGAAATCCTATGGGGCAAGAAAAAGCAGGAATCATACCATCGTGAACAAATTACAAATGTGTGTCTATGTTTCATTTGATGCGTATACTATGTGGGCCATTTGACAACGCATCATGAACAAATTACAAATCTGTCTCATTGTAGTCACCAAAAGATCAACAAATCTTTGATTTCATAAATTATACTTTATGGCTCATTTTTAAGCGTGTTATCTCAAGTGCTTCGCAAGATAAATGATTTTGGAAGGGTATGTGTGACCTTTTCAAGCAGGATATAGATACTCTTAGTTTTAGAAGGATGCAATCAAAATGACAAAAGACAAAAACTTTCTTAATTATACAAATCAACTTCAAGATACTGTAACATGGAATGGGATTCACATGCTTCGACCACAAACAACTTCAAATTTCTGGATTTATCTTTACCGTTGGAATACTGACCTTGGCGACTCTGACAATCCACAACCATCCGATCAAGGATGTAGGAAATGAATTGAACAGTCCATAACATGAATCGCATCAAGGTTTTCTGTAAGGTTTGATTCAAAGTGACTTGGAATAATGAATCTATGTGTTGATTTACCAAATCATTAAACATGCGAAGGTCGAGTGGCGACTCGGGCAATCCACAATCATCCGATTAAAGGTGTAGCAGTTGAATTTACAACCCACACCATGAGTGGCATCAAGGTTTTCTGTCAGGTTTGATTCAACATGTCTTGTAAGTTTGAATTTATAGCATAATTTAGCATATGATTAAACATGTGAAGGTTACATGGCGCACGACAAACTACCCCTCGAATCTTGTCAAGGAAAAAGTTTTTCAATGCTACTCAGCGAGTCTTGCATATGCATGCAAACAAACATGTTATGACTCATACAGTGCAAATATATGAATCACTCCTTTGCTTGTATTCAGGGATTGTTCTAACGTCAACCGTAACAAGGTGGAATCTCGAACCGTCCACGGAATTCTCAACCAGCTCTCCATACAATGCTTTGCATACCGATGCAGCAAAGTTTCAGGTCATGGACATCTGGAAGGCTAGAGTCCATGACAAAAACGCCATGGCCTAGGAGATGGATTGTGTCCGCTTTGTGGTGCCATGGAGGACGCCAACCATATTTTCTTCTCCTGCATTATGGCTCAGTTCGTTTGGGTTTGCATTCGCGATGTCATCGGTTGTAGGTGGGCTCCATTGTCAATTGGCGATTTTTATAGCATCACTAGCCGGCTCTCGGGCCAGACGTGCAGGGTGGCATGGGTTTGCTTAAGCAACCTATTGGCACATTCGTAACAAAGCTCTAATGGAAGATATCTTCCTTAACCATCTTGTTGACGCCCTTTATAAAATGACAATTTTCTTGTAGTTATGGAAGCAAATAAACCGGTGCTCGGACTCGTTGACCATTGAGTTCTTCTCATCGCTACTCCATCTCCATGTCCATGTCCTCTGGGACGAGGCCCGACACATTTTTTTTTTTGAAAAGGAGGAAGACCCCCTGCCTCTGCTTCTGGGCGATGCATGCAACTACTTTATTAATTATTCACAAAATACCTTACAAAGAAATACAACAGTAAGTCTGAAGCCACCGTCTAGGCAACATCTGTCGCTACTCCTATCTAGTTGATGAAGGGATGCTGATAGTCCGGGCCTAATACCAAACAGACCTCGCAGACAAGCCTAACATCTTAGACCTGAGGCCCAACCAAGCCACTTGCCGGGTATGGAGCACACACCGGTCCGACGCACTCTCAGAGGTCGTCGCCGCCAACTGCCACCAATCCATCTTGAAAGCTATACTGACACATGGCGGCTTGAGATTGTCCTCGAGTAGTCTTCTTCCTTAGTTAATCTGGTTGTCATGCCAAGGGCCCTTTGGATTTGTATCACATTTCGCTTTTTAGTGTCATGTACCTGGCTTGGTGTCGTATCAAATCTTTGTATGAACTTAAGGGCTTCAATTCACTAAATCCGGGCAATTGCCTCCTTTCTAAACTAAATATATATGACCCATCTAAATGAAGTGACCAAAAGGTTAACAGAATAATTGTTGTCAAGAAAATAATGTATATGGTGTGATTTACTGTGTTACCTCCATTTGCTTCTGGAGTTAAATTATGAGCTTTGGAAGGGCGTGCGCGACCTTGCCAAGCAAAGATGCAGCAAGTCTTGCTTTTAAAAGGATGGAACAACCATGATAAAGACATAAAACTTTGTTTAACACACACATCAACTTGAAGATATAACATGGAGCGGGAATCGCGTGTTTTGATCGAGAAACGCTTCAATTATCCGTATCCATCTATCTGTCCTGGTAGATTACGTGTTCAGAGGTAAAAAAATGGGAACCCATTTCCTATTTCTGGCCACTCGCACTACCAACAGTCGTCTGATCAAAGGTTGTAGTAGTACGATGATGGCCCTGGATAGTATGGTTAAAGCTAGGACCAGCAAATAAGCTAACTTTCATCAACTGAAAGCACTATTAGTTTAAGCCATCCGTGCACGCAGACTCGGATAAACAATGGTGTACCTACTGCGCATGTATTTTAGTCACCCTAAAGGCCGAAACCTACATCTGTGTTTTAGTCGTTGTTAATTGCACTACGCATGGACTATATGTGCATGCAGTTTTCATGCCTACATCAATATAGTGCACTATACGTGCATGCAGTTTTCATGCCTACATCAATATAGTGCGCCCTCATCATCAATTGCATCTAGAGACCGCAAGGGGCAGATCACTTCTCCATATGGTGACACTAATGAATTTTAATTAACTAAGTCTATCTGACGGCCACCGATGTAGAAGGGATAGAGAGAGAGATTGGTAGAATGCGGTGGATATATTATTGAGCCTCGAGGGCAAGTATATAGAGTATAAAACTTGGAGGGCAAGAAGTCTCTCCTAGAGATAAGGTAGGAATCGTATAGGAAAGAATACAATCAATTCTAACAAATCCTAGCCTACTATAATCTATACTCCAACAACCCCACCCCCCCTCCCCCCGCGCAGTCGTAGCTGTAGCGTCGCGGATGGTCAGGTTGGAGAGAAACCGCAGGTAGAAGTCGACAAGTTCACCCCGCCCCCCTCGGCAGTCATAGCGGGAGCATCATGGATGATGTCGTGTCGCGGATGCGTTAACTGTAGAGGATCCCGACGAGTTGGTCAAGTGAGGTGATAGCCCTTTTTCCTATATGTCTAGGTAGCTGAGAGCGTAGGGTGGTGTAGCCGTGGTCAATGTCGCACAAGTTGGGATTGCCGGTGCCGAGGTAGTCGCCTTGGAGCCGTGGGCGCAAGGAGGGGTCGTGTTATTCATGGGCACAGTGGTGTGGAGGTAGTGCTCCACCGGGAAGAATACGGTGTTGACGAGGCATCGCCTCGGGCCTGCCAAGCCCAGGGACACGCCGCAGATGAAGGCACTCGTCGGTTTTGCCAGCACCGGACGTGCTTAGATAGAGGAAGTCGATGTTCACGAGGTGCCGCACTAGGCTTGCCAGGCCCGGGGAGACGTCGTGGACGAAGGCACGTGTCGGTGTTGCCAGCACTGGCATGGATAGACGGTGACCAACATGAGTTGTATGCCATGTCGAGGGGGCTAGCAGAGGAGGACTCGACAAAGGTTGGGGCGCCAATTATTGTCGGGTCGATGTCACCTGTGATTGTTGAAGTAGATGAGTGGTTAGGGAAGATGACGGCGACCGCCGGCGATGAGTTGGTGCTGGACGAAGACGAAGAGGTGGACGGAGGCAGCCATGGTGGTTCCGGGGTAGCAGCGGCAGCGACGTAAGAAGAGCGTGACAGCGGCCTGAGGAGATGGCGGCGGCCGCTAGGTTACAAGAAGGAATGGGGGTGCTCCAAGTAGGCGAGGAACCCGAAAGCCTGATGAAGACCGGGCGTTGGCGTTCATGTTCCCACGCATAGAAAAACGTCATGGCGCATACCACGTGGAAGTCAACGTGCGCGGACGACGGAGTGGCCGGACGCGCTGTACTCGGGGACAGTCATCATCGGACCTGCGGAGGCGCGCGCAACCGACGGGTCCAATCGGTCTCATGGTGTAGATGCGGCGGATCGCGGGCGGGCGGGTGATGAATACGATCACGCGCGAGGTCGATGAAGCCGCTCTATGGAGGCGATGTGGTGGACGAGTCCGAGTGGAAGCAGGCAACGACGATCGGCATGGGACGACGTGTGGACGACCACGTCAGCACTGGTGCCCGGGCGGCCAACACAGTGCCGATGCCCGGGCAGCGAAGCCCGAGCGGCCAACACAACACTGACCCCAAACGGCTCCTGAGCGTCGTGCGGAGGCGGTCGTACATACGCTATAGAGGCGGGAGGTGATGAAGGAATCCTATTCGGAGTAGGGCATCAACGATCGGCACAGAGCGACTGTCAGGCAGATGCGCGGACGACGGTCGAGACGGGCCGCCGTGTCGCGCGAGGCCACTCGGTTGGAGAAGAAGCGGGGTTGTCACGCCGATGTCGGAGTACAGGCTCGCGAAGGTCGATGGTGATTGCATTGTGGACGTATTCGGGCATTGATGATACCACTCGGATCCACCCAGAGGAGGTCGACGAGAATACGGTGGAGCAGTGGCTGAGGGGTATCACTGGCAACTAGGATAACCCCAGGGGGTCCAGGAGGGTCCCTCCACTCGGCAACTCATATGAGCCAGACAAGGTCCAACTCTAAATTGCTGAGTGTTTTCTTGATTTAACATGTAACTGCTTGTTGTCAACCGACTGATTTTTGTTTTGCTTGTTGTCTTCCAGGCCCTGACTGAGATGTACTCGATGCCCAACCGGGAGCAGGAGCAGGATCCAGAAGGGGAGGTGAGCGGAGGGGAGAGCGGCGAGTGGCACTCCGATGGAGAAGAGGATGAGGAGAGCGACGACCCGAGTGATGAAGAAGAGGTCGACTCACCTCCCCGTAGGGAAAGGCGATCCAAGCTTACTCACGATCCGACAAGTATCTGTGGCAAAGCGACTGCTCAGACCGGGTAGTCGTCAAAGCGCCCTCGGACATCTTCTCCAGCACCGACTGAGAAGGCACCGTGCAACCGAAAGCTACACCGTCGAAGCCGCAGAAGGCCTTGCCCAAGATCAAAGTGGCCATTCCCATTGCTTCCGGGTAATAGTTGGACTTGATTTCTTGGTTTGGTATGAACTGAGTTTTGGTCGACTCGCTGTGAAAGACATGACCGACTGCATCTTGGAATTTGCAGTGTTGCTACCACCAAGACTTCTGCTTACAGGAATGAAGACGAGGCAATGGAAGACGCCGTCACCTCCAACCTGAGTACGACTCTCGTAATCTTTCTTCACTTACTCGGCCGTTTGATTGGTCGATTGTATTTCTGGCGATTGATTCTTCCTGCAGCTCCTCCCAATGTCATTGATTTTCCAGACGATGACGAGGATGTGCCGCTGAGGCCTCATGGAAGGAGAAACAGGAAGGCGCCAGCCAGAAAAATGCCTCAGTCGACGCCAGCGACGGAAACGGCAACCCAGGAGGGCGGCAATGCCAATCGGACTTCTGTGACTTTCGCCGTACCATTGACGAGTGCCCAGCCCTCAGCGTCGACTGCGCAGACTCCAGTTGACCCTTCTTCACTCTTTACTGCACATCACGTCCCAGAGGACCAAGTGGGCGCTGCCATGGAGGCTATACGCCAGGCGGGCATCATGATGGAGCAGATGAAGGTGGTCCGGGAAGCCAGCCAAGCTGCTTACGATGCCAGCTCAGCCCTCCAGAGCAATGTTCAGGTTAGTTGATCACCGACTGACTCTTTAGCTTGTCGCTTGTTTTGTTAGGATATGCTACCTGAAAAATTTCCTTGAAGAATCTTTTTTCATCCGTCTGCGTTTCACATTTGTACAACCACTAGGTGTTTTGACTTGCCACTGAGCAAGTTTGTATCTTGAGTCGACTAGGTTGTGTCGATTGAGTCTTTGAACTAGTGGGGGCACGCTGAGTGCACCCACTGGGTGTAGTCCCCGAGACCATAGTTAACTGCGGGCAGTCGACTATGGTCTAAGAATTGGAATTTTCTCATAGGCCGTGTCGAGTGGAACCTGAACCAGTGGGGGCACGCTAAGTGCACCCATTGGGTGTAGTCCCCGAGACCGTGGTCGACTGCGGGCAGTCGACTATGGTCTGAGAACAACTTTCTTCTCTCTTCTTTTTTTTACGCTCGGCCTGGAAAGACCATGTCGAGTGGAAACTGGACTAGTGGGGGCACGCTAAGTGCACCCACTGGGTGTAGTCCCCGAGACTACTGTTGGATGTTTGATTCGGCAGTAGTCTTAGAACTTGTTGAACTTATCAGTCTATTACTCTGAAGTAACCAATCTTTCCATCCGTCAATTGACTGTCTTTTGATTACAGAAATCCTGTGAACTTGGAGCTCGTTTTGCCGACCTGGAGAAGAAGCAGATTCAGCTCAACCTAGACCTGGAGCTAGCCAAGACAAACTTGCAGAAGGCCAAGGATGAAGCGACTGGTATGAAAAATCCTATTGACTGATTTGTCTTTGAACCGGATGTTACTTGCTTTTTCTAAACCGAGCGCTATTTCTTTCAAAGACCCTGAGCCAAGCTCTGATGAAGAAGGATCAGGACCTTGCAGCCGCACAGAAAACAGGTGATGAGAAAACTGCACTCGCTGAACAGAAGCTAGCTTCAATCGGCAAACTGGAAGAAGAGAACGCCAAGCTGAAAACTGCCCTTGATGAAGCCAACAAGGAGGTGACTCGTCTGAAGAAGGGCAAGAAGGATCTGACTGAAAAGATGGAAGACATTGCTCGCAAGAGGGACGATCTGGAGAACTATCTGGTAGGTCTTGCCAAGAAGCTGTTCGTCATGCTTGAAGGTATTTTCCTTTGTCCGACTGACTTGTTGCTGTCGACTTGATATATAACCATTGACTCATTGTTGTATTGTGTGTGCAGAATTTTGTCAGAACTTCGAGGAAGAAACTGGGCGAGTTGAAACAAGCTTGGACCCCATCCTCTCTCCTGTAAAGGACGAAGCTGCTATGAACGTGCTCCGACTGGAATCCCGTGTCGCTGGAGTTGTCGACTGTCTAGCTCGACTGAAAGTCGCAGTGTCTCGAATCGACACGGCACTCTGGCCAAGGGCGACGCTCCAATATGACCTCGAGTCTCTGATGACTCGGCTTAATGAGGTTCTCGGTCGAGTGCAAGAATGGAAGAAGTCCTCTGCTCGGTGCGGCGCTGATGTGGCTCTGTCTCTGGTTTGTGTCCACTGCAAGGAAGCGCGAGAAGAGAAGCTGGCGGCGATCAAGGTTGCCAATACCAGGAGGCATGACTTCCAATCTTTCATGGAAACCTTTATCGCTGCTGCCACTCGGATTGCTGACGGAATCGACCTGGACGAGTTCGTCGAGCCTGCTAGTCCTCCTCCTGCGGAGTGAACAAACTTTATGCCTCACTTTAAATTTGCCTGGGAATGCCGAGTGATATTGTAACCGTTAAACTCCTTCGGGCTTGATGACCGAGTACTTTAATCCGTGGTCCGGAACCTGAGGATTTATCTGAACTTGGTTTATCTCTGAATATGCTCGTGTTTGCCTTTGAGTGGGACTTGTTTCTTCACTCGGAATAATCTTTGTGTTTGTGAAGCAGCCCTGAGGAAGAGGTGGCAGTCGACCTGCACCTCGTCGTCCTTGCGGATAGGGATGGAGCGCACATTGTACTTGTTGCGCAGCTCCGAGGAGAAGGTGGCAGTCGACCTGCACCTCGTCGTCCCTGCGGATAGGGATGGAGCACACATTGTACTTGCGGCACGGCTCCGAGGAGAAGGTGACAGTCGACCTGCACCTCGTCGTCCCTGCCGATAGGGATGGAGCGCACGTTGTATTTGTGGCGCAGCTCCGAGGAGAAGGTCGTAGTCGACCTGCACCTCGTCGTCCTTACGGATAGGGATGGAGCGCACATTGTACTTGTGGCACCGCTCCGAGGAGAAGGTGGCAGTCGACCTGCACTTTGTCGTCCCTACAGATAGGGATGGAGCGCATGTTGTACTTGTGGCGCAGCTCCAAGGAGAAGGTAGCAGTCGACCTGCACCTCGTCGTCCTTCCGGATAGGATGGAGTGCACGCTGTACTAGTGGCACAGCTCCGAGGAGAAGGTAGTAGTCGACCTGCACCTCGTCGTCCTTCCGGATAGGGATGGAGTGCACGTTGTACTTGTGGTGCAGCTCCGAGGAGAAGGTAGCAGTCGACCTGCACCTCGTCGTCCTTGCGAATAAGGATGGAGCGTATAATAAATCTCCGAGTGTTAAGCCCCTGAGTGGGAGGGTTTGCTCACCACTCGGTAGGATTTTTTAAACTTAGGTGAGTACTGGACCGCAGCTAAGCCCCCGAGTGGGAGGGTTGCTCACCACTCAGTAGGAGTTTTTAAACTTAGGCGAGTACTGGACTGCAGCTAAGCCCCCATGTGAGAGGCTTGCTCACCAGTTGGTAGGATTTTTCAAACTTAGGCGAGTACTGGACTGCAGCTAAGCCCCCATGTGAGAGGCTTGCTCACCAGTCGGTAGGATTTTTCAAACTTAGGCGAGTACTGGACTGCAGCTAAGCCCCCGAGTGAGAGGCTTTCTCACCACTCGGTAGGATTTTTCAAACTTAGGCGAGTACTGGACTGCAGCTAAGCCCCTGAGTGAGAGGCTTGCTCACCACTCGGTTGGTTTTTTCAAACTTAGGCGAGTACTGGACTGCAGCTAAGCCCCCGAGTGAGAGGCTTGCTCACCACTCAGTAGGATTTTTCAAACTTAGGCGAATCGGATTCGCAGCTAAGCCTCTGAGTGGGAGCGTTTCACACCACTCGGTAGGATTTTTCGAACTTAGGCGAAACGGATTCGCAGCTAAGCCACCCACTGGGGGATTTGGAACGTAAAAAAAATGAACAACAATCATTTATGAGACTGTAAAACTCTGTGTTTGATAATCAAACTGGAAGGTATTTCTTATTACATCTAAACAGTGTGAATGCTTAAGTGTAAAACGGGCGGAGCAGCTCCGCATTCCAAGCGCGTGGCTCGTCTTTCTTGTGCTCGACATTGTAAAGGTGGTATGCTCCGTTGTGGAGCACTCTGGTGATAATGAATGGGCATTCCCAAGCAGGAGCGAGCTTGTGTGGTTTCTGCTGATCCACCCGAAGAACCAACTGTCCCTCTTGAAATGCTCGACCCCTCACGTTTCTGGCGTGGAATTGACGCAGGTCTTGTTGATAAATGGTCGACCGGATCAGGGCCATCTCTCTTTCCTCTTCTAGGAGATCAACTGCGTCTTGCCGAGCCTGTTCTGCTTCATCTTCTGAGAAGAGCTCGACTCGGGGTGCATTGTGAACCAAGTCACTTGGAAGAACAGCTTCACCTCCATAGACCATGAAGAATGGAGTTCGACCAGTCGACCGATTAGGAGTTGTCCTCAATCCCCAAAGCACTGATGGAAGTTCATCGCCCCAGGCGCCTGCTGCATGCTTGAGATCACGCATCAATCGGGGTTTCAGTCCTTTGCGAATCAATCTGTTTGCTCTTTCAGCTTGTCCATTCGACTAGGGATGGGCGACCGAAGCATAGTTGACTCGAGTACCTTGGGAAGCGCAGAAGGCTCTGAACTCATCAGAATCGAAGTTCGACCCATTGTTAGTGATGATGCTGTGTGGAACACCATATCTGAATGTTAACTCTCTGATGAAGCTGACAACAGTACTGTGATAACCCACAAGTATAGGGGATCGCAACAGTTTTCGAGGGTAGGGTATTCAACCCAAATTTATTGATTTGACACAAGGGGAGCCAAAAAATATTCTCAAGTATTAGCAGTTGAGTTGTCAATTCAACCACACCTGGATAACTTAGTATCTGCAGCAAAGTATTTAGTAGCAAAGTAATATGGAAGTAACGGTAATGATAGCAAAAGTAATATTTTTGGGTTTTCTAGTGATTGTAACAGTAGCAACGAAAAAGTAAATAAGCGGAGAACAGTATGTGAAAAGCTCGTAGGCATTGGATCGGTGATGGAGAATTATGCCGGATGCGGTTCATCATGTAACAGTCATAACATAGGGTGACACAGAACTAGCTCCAATTCATCAATGTAATGTAGGCATGTATTCCGAATATAGTCATACGTGCTTATGGAAAAGAACTTGCATGACATCTTTTGTCCTACCCTCCCGTGTTAGCGGGGTCCTAGCGGAAACTAAGGGATATTAAGGCCTCCTTTTAATAGAGTACCGGACCAAAGCATTAACACATAGTGAATACATGAACTCCTCAAACTACGGTCATCACCGGGAGTGGTCCCGATTATTGTCACTTCGGGGTTGCCGGATCATAACACATAGTAGGTGACTATAGACTTGCAAGATAGGATCAAGAACTCACATATATTCATGAAAACATAATAGGTTCAGATCTAAAATCATGGCACTCGGGCCCTAGTGACAAGCATTAAGCATAGCAAAGTCATAGCAATATCAATCTCAGAACACAGTGGATACTAGGGATCAAACCCTAACAAAACTAACTCGATTACATGATAAATCTCATCCAACCCATCACCGTCCAGCAAGCCTACGATGGAATTACTCACGCACGGCAGTGAGCATGATGAAATTGGTGATGAAGGATGGTTGATGATGACGACGGCGAAAGATTCCCCTCTCCGGAGCCCCGAACGGACTCCAGATCAGCCCTCCCGAGAGGTTTTAGGGCTTGGCGACGGCTCCGTATCGTAAAACGCGATGAATCCTTCTCTCTTATTTTTTTGTCCCCGAACACGAATATATGGAGTTGGAGTTGAGGTCGGTGGAGCGTCAGGGGGCCCACGTGGTAGGGGGCGCACCCAGGGGGGCAGGCGAGCCCCCACCCTCGTGGACAGGGTGTGGCCCCCCTGACGTGGATTCTTCTTCCAGTATTTTTAATTTTTCCAAAAATACGTTCCGTGGAGTTTCAGGTCGTTCTGAGAACTTTTGTTTCTGCACATAAATAACACCGTGGAAAGTCTGCTGAAAATAGCGTTAGTCTAGGTTAGTTCCATTCAAATCATGCAAGTTAGAGTCCAAAACAAGGGCAAAAGTATTTGGAAAAGTAGATACGATGGAGACGTATCAACTCCCCCAAGCTTAAACCTTTGCTTGTCCTCAAGCAATTCAGTTGATAAACTGAAAGTGATAAAGAAAAACTTTTACAAACTATGTTTGCTCTTGTTGTTGTAAATATGTAAAGCCAGCATTCAAGTTTTCAGGAAAGATTATAACTAACCACATTCACAATAACTCTTAGGTCTCATGTTTACTCATATCAATGGCATAATCAATTAGCGAGCGATAATAATAAATCTTCGATGACAACACTTTCACAAAACAATCATAATATGATATAACAGGATGGTATCTCGCTAGCCCTTTCCAAGACCGCAAAAAATAAATGCAGAGCACCTTTAAAGATCAAGGACTGACTAGACATTGTAATTCACGGTAAAAGATATCCAGTCATACCCAATATAAATTAACAGTAATGGATGCAAATGACAGCAGCGCTCTCCAGCTAGTGCTTTTGATAAGAGGGTGATGACTCGACATAAAAGTAAATAGATAGGCCCTTCGCAGAGGGAAGCAGGGATTTGTAGAGGTGCCAGAGCTCGATTTTGAAATAGAGATAAATGATATTTTGAGCGGCATACTTTCATTGTCAACATAACAACCAAGAGATGGCGATATCTTCCATGCTACACACATTATAGGTGGTTCCCAAACATAATGGTAAAGTTTATACTCCCCCTCCACCAACAAGCATCAGTCCATGGCTTGCTCGAAACAACGAGTGCCTCCAACTAACAACAGTCCCAGGGGGAGTTTCGTTTGCAATTATTTTGATTTAGTTTGCCTAAAGCATGGGACTGGGCATCCCGGTGACCAGCCATTTTCTCGTGAGTGAGGAGCGGAGTCCACTCCTCTTGAGAATAACCTGCCTAGCATGGAAGATACGGACAACCCTAGTTGATACATGAGCTATTCGAGCATACAAAACAGAATTTCATTTGAAGGTTTAGAGTTTGGCACATACAAATTTACTTGGAACGGCAGGTAGATACCCCATATAGGAAGGTATGGTGGACTCATATGGCATAACTTTGGGGTTTAAGGAATTGGATGCACAAGCAGTATTCCCGCTTAGTACAAGTGAAGGCTAGAAAAAGACTGGGAAGCGACCAACTAGAGAGCGACAAAAGTCATGAACATGCATTAAAATTAATAAACATTGAGTGCAAGCA